>NC_060274.1:130659994-130761068 GCF_021613505.1 Equus quagga | reverse complement strand
GCCCCACGGGACGTCCCCTCCCGCCCCTCGTCCTACCCCTGCCCCACGGGACGTCCCCTCCCGCCCCTCCTCCTACCCCTGCCCCACGGGACGTCCCCTCCCGCCCCTCCTCCTACCCCTGCCCCATGACGTCCCCTCCCGCCCCTCGTCCTACCCCTGCCCCACGGGACGTCCCCTCCTGTCCCTCCTCCTACCCCTGCCCCACGGGACGTCCCCTCCCCGCCCCTCCTCCTACCCCTGCCCCACGGGACGTCCCCTCCCGCCCCTCCTCCTACCCCTGCCCCATGACGTCCCCTCCTGTCCCTCCTCCCTACCTGTGCCCGGGCGGTACAGACCACCGCCCTCGGTGCACTCAACGCTGCGGTTGCCCCGGCCTCGCGGCGGCTCGTCGTTGCCTAGCAACCGCCGCCGCGCCGGTCACGCCCCAGTGCGCATACTCAACCGCTCAGCTCCGCCCCGCGCTCGGCGCGAGGTTGCGGTCGCCAGCGGCGGCTCTGCCCCATTGCGCATGCTCGCCGGCCCCGCCTCGCGCACAGTACCGCTGTCTCAGTTGCCGGGGCGGCACTCCCACAGTGCGCATGCTCCCGGGCTGCGCCCCGCGCACGGCGGCACTGCGCATGCTCTTGGTGAGGGGCCGTGGTGCGGCTGGCGGGTTCGAGCCTCCCGGGCGGCGACGGGCCCCGCCGCGCTGTCTTGGGCGGTGTGCGTATCAGAGCCCGGCGGTTTCTTCTTGAGCTTCGCGCTCGGCGGCCACTGAGCTGCTTAGATCTCTGCCTTGCAGCACATTCGACAGAATTTCAGCCGTCCTCATTCAAATATCTTTGCTGCCTGCCGCCCCAACCTTCCCTGGTTAGGTTTATATCGGACTTCTTGATATGTAGATACGTATCAGAGCTCACTGATGCTCTGTGCACCTTTAAGTTTGCTGTTCCTCTCATTTTGGGTAATTTCTATTCCTATGCCTCCAAGTTTGCTCACCTTTTCTTGCAGTATTTAGTGCCATCTCGAGGGATTTTCATCCCCGGAAGTCGAGAGCCGGTCTTTACGTCTTCGTCCCTCTGGTGATGCACCCATGCTGGGGCTCTCCTCCAGCTCCTGAGAACGTGGAATACGTTTATACCCGCAGTCCTTATATACTTGCCCATTAATAGTCTGTCTCTTTCCGTTGATTCCTTTTTCTTCTCGTTATGTGTTGTGTTTTCCTGCTGCTTTGTGTGCCTGGTCGTATTTGACTGGATGCCAGACACTGAATTTTATGTTCTTGGGCGCTGGATTTTCATTTCGAGCTTTGTGGGTGACACAGGTAAGTCACCTGGAAACAGTTTGTTCCCTTTAGCCCTGGGCTACCTTGTTTCCACTACCTGAGCGAAACCCCTGGAAGTGCTTTACCCAGTACCCACGTGTTAGGAGCTGCCTCCGCGCTGGCTGTTGGGCTGTTCCGGCCTGTGTGAGCTCTGAGGGCTGTTCGGGCCCCATCACTGGTTGGTTCCCCAGCTGTGGGTGGTTTCCTTGCAGGCCTACCCCCGTCAAATCTCAGGTACAGACCCAAGACGGGTCTTCTCCAGGTCTCCGGAGCTCTCCTTCTGAGGGTCTTTCCTCTCTGGTGTTCTGTCGTGGCCTGCTAGAGTTCTTTCCTCTGTATTATCCTCAAATAAGACTGCTGTCCCCTGTTTTGGTTGTAGCACCAAAACTCCCCTGACTCACTTTGTTTCCCTTCTCTTAAGGATCACAGTCCTGCGCTGCCTGCTGTCGTGTCTGAAAACCATTGTTTCATATGTTCTGTCTGATTTTTTAGTTGTTTGAGGTGAGAGCTGAAATCTAATCCCTGACACTCCATCATGCCCAGAAGCAGAAATCAATAGAGATTTTTCTTTTTTAATGTCAGTGACTCAACTGTGCTATTTAAACTTATGTTTGTCCTTTATTGAAATAAAGTTCAGCTGAAAGTGCAAAGAAAACATACAAAATGCAAATGGTCTTTTTTTTTTTTTTAACTTCCCCGAAAGTGAGGTCTAAAGAAATTACTGACTTAAGTTGATTGAAACTTGATCATTGATCAAAGCTAGTCAGAAAGTCACAGTGCCCTGGCCACAGAGACTTAGCTGGGATGGGTGTATGCCCTAGCGAGGCCCATCACGTGGACTCAGTCTGTTTGTGGGAGCTCCTGGAAAATTCCTGTAATTCTCCTACTGAATGCAGAAACAAGGAAGGACATGAAGCTGCAGCTGTGCGGCTGTCTTGGCTTCACAAGGTGAGAGCCTGAAGCTGTTGGGGGCCATCCCACAACCTTAGAAGGAGGATTGTACAGGAAATGGCAGAGGTTTGGACAGAGTCCAAGCCTCAGTGATGTAGTTGAAGCCCTGAAGCCAGCCCTACTCCCGCTCTTCCCATTTACCTGAGTAAATGAAATCCCTGTGCGCGCCAGCCAGTTTGGGTCTGGTTTTCTGTTACCCATAACAGGAAGAATTCAAGTGATAAATAGGTGCACTATACCCACCTTCGGGCTGTGGGGAGGTTGAAGTGTCATCTGTATGAGAACTGCTTGGTGCAGTGATGGCTGCTCTTTAGATCCATGTTAAGGTATTTTTCTTGAACTTCATGAAATTCTAAGAAAAAGTCACGTCTTTTAATTCCTTCTCTCCATCCAAGTGTTTAAAGTTTCACGACAGTTTTATACCTGCATGTTTTCTACCCAAAAGAAATTGGTCTTTCTTGTTAGCTACACAGAATGTTTTTCTGCAGGCTTTTGCTTGCAAATTTAACCCTGTAATTATTGCTTTGTCATTCTTGACAAAAGCAGAGCTGACATGGATATTTGAAGAAGATGCTCTGAAGAACATGTTCCTCATCCTTCTTCAAGACAGTGTGTTCTATCCCTGGACTAAGTGACATCATCAGAATGCAGCCTTCTTGGACAGAGTTCAAGGACATGCATACCTCACCTGTCTTCGTCCCAAAACTGTGCTCTCCGTGATTTATATTGTAATGTTATACCTTTAGCTTTTCTGTTGGTTTACAGATGGGCCTAGGATATCGCATGTATGCGGAGCACGTCTGCATCTCTGGAAAACCCTCGTCAAGTACATTCTCCATGGTACTGTTTGGTGCCCTTTGTGTCACACATGATTATTTTAGAATTTCAGAAACATGAACTGGAGGCTCTGGGAATGGTCTGAAGAGAAAGGGCTGAAGAAGCCCGAAGAGAAAATCAGAGGTCCATGTAGATGATAAGATGCGTTTGGTTGCTCTGCTTAGCTGCTTGGGGAAGGAGATGGATGTGCTTAGAATGAACGAGCTGTGCTCCTGTTCTCTGCAGTGCTTGTGCAATAAGCTGTCATGTGCGGTACTATATTTAAGAGATACGTGGATAAACATTGTGACAGGAAAGGAGATGATGCCTGCACGTCTCAGAGGAGAGGCAGCCAAGGATGGGAGGGGCTGGCTATTTAAGTGGGAAACATTTGTATGAAGGGAGAATCTTATACTGTGTCTTGCTTGTGTCGGAACAATGCAGGAAACGTGTCCAAATACTAGAATTGGCAGTTGGAGTTTGTCCTCTGGTTGAAGATGAGGTTTTCCCACGATTACACTAGAGACAAGGGCTGGGAGTGGATGGGTCCTTACTGCAGCCTGCCCACAGGGTGTGGCTTTGCCCACCGTAGCCTCCATGCACTGCGCTGACGGACGCCTGGGCAGGCTCAGGATGGTTCTTCTCGGTTCCGCGTCCACCTCCTCATATAGTTAATATCTTAATGCTCTCGCATTTCTCCCTTGTTATCTGCAAAATATTCTTAATCCTACTCAATGCACATTCTTCTCCTGCCTCTCTTTAACACAGTGCCTGACACTGAAAATGAACCTGAGGAGCAGGAATCAGTGGCATGGAGTCCATCTTCTTTAATTTAGCTCTCAATTTTAACAGTTACTGAAAACACCTTTTCTTCCATTTATTTTTCTGAATCTTTAGTATTGCCTTTAAATTTCCACCAACACTAGATTTATTACTGTTTCTATTCCTAAATTTACCTCCACCCGAATCCTTCTTTTTTCAAACAACTCAAAGTCCTTCCTGTGCAATGGGTGAGGTCCCGCAGTAGCCGGCAGATCCGCAGTCGCTCCTGGTTCTGCAGCGGCAGTTGCGGTAAAGACTCAGGTGTACCCGTGAGACCTTCTAAAACATGTCCTTTCCTGGAGATTATACTAGAGTTTTATTTTGTTTTTGGTAAAGAAATGAGAAAGAGCTTAGGACTAGTTGTTTCAACTCTTCTGGCAAAATATATATACACACACATATATAATATCTGTGACAAGAGGCATGATGATGACATCATTCCCGTTAATGTTGAAACAGCGATAGAGTACCACTGATGAAAACACCTCCCGCACAGGAGAAAGGGAGGAGGGACCATCCTATTTCAGTTCTTTGCCTGTAATTTACCATCACGGGCATAACAAAAGAGCTCTTTTTTTTTTTTTTTTTAAGATTGGCCCTGAGCTAACATCTGTTACCAATCTTCCTCTTTTATTTTTCTCTCCAAAGCCCCAGTACGTTGTTGTATTTCCTAGTTGTAGGTCATTCTAGCTCTTCTATGTGGGACGCCGCCTCAGCCTGGCTTGATGAGCACTGTGTAGGTCTGCACCAGGATCCAAACTCACGAATCCTGGGCTGCTGAAGTGGAGCGTGTGAACTTAACCCCTCAGCCACGGGGCCAGCCCCCAAAAGAGCTCCTTTAAAAACTTGTTTTCTGAATAGAAAATGGAGCAAATTCATTCTTTGTTGTTGAATCCAATATATTTAGAAGCAGTTTATCACTTTAGTGAAGAACAGTGTCTTGTTATCTAATAATGGACATGATAAAGATATTGGTGCTAAGTATGCTGTTATCACCATGTACCAGACACTGTAAAAATCTTGCCGAGAGCAATTATGTGTCGACATTGTATCGAAGGAGTTTGATTGGGTAATGTGGACACTACTGAGACATTTGTGATTTTTCTGCCCTAATCAAGAGTTCTGCAAGGTGCGTAAAAGCATTACAAATGCTAGGTTACTAGTATAACCTCTGAAGTGACCTGGGAAGTAAGGGTGTGCTGGTTTCTGACGACTTCAGCTAAAGCATAATTTCTCTGAAATTGAATCAGTTGGTGCTCTGAAGTGTTCAATGCAGGGGAGGCTGTTTCCTGATTGCATCCAGATAAGCTTTTTAAATTAATATATTCTATTTATTTAATAATATATAGATAAATTAGGAAGATAGTACAGAGTTCCCATATACAGTGTCCCCTATTATTAACATTTTGCATTTGTATGCTATATTTGTTACAACTGGTGAACCCATGTTGATACATTCTTATTAACTAAACTGCATGGTTTCCATGAGAATTCACTCCTTGTTTTGTATACTTCTAAAGCTGTTGACAAATACATAATGCCACGTGTCCACCATTACAGTATCATTCAGATGGTTTCACAGCCCTAAAAATCGCTCCCCTCCTCCCCCTAGTGCCCCTGGCAACCACTGATCATTTTACTGTCTCTATACTTTTGCCTTTTCCAGAATGTCATAGAGTTGGAATCATACAGTGTGTAGACTTTTCAGATTGGTTTCTTTCACTGCATAATAAGCGTTTAAGCTTCTTCCGCAGCTTTTCATGGCTTGATGGTTCACTTCTTTCTTTCTTTTTTTCATTTGAAGTATAAATGACATATTAGTTTCAGGTGTACAACATAATGATTTGACATTTGTATACACTGGAAAATGATCACCACAATAAGTCTAGTTACCATCCGTCACCATGTGTAGTTATAAAATTTTTTTCCTTCTGATGAGAACTTTTAAGATTTACTCTCTTAGCAACTTTCAAATATATAATACAGTATTATTAAATATAGTCACCATGCTGTACGTTACATTCCCGTGATTTATTTATCTTATAACTTGAAGCTTGTATTTTGACCCCCTTCACCCTCTACTGCCCATCCCCCAACCACCAATCTGTTCTCTGTATCTGTGAATTTGTCTTTTTTGTTTATTTTGATTTGTTTGTTTGTTTTTAGATTCCACATATAAGTGGAATCATATGGTATTTTTCTTTCTCTGTCTGACTTATTTCACTTAGCATAATGCCTTCGAGGTCTATCCATGTTGTCACAAATGGTAAGATTTCATTCTTTTTTATGGCTGAGTAATATTCCATTGTGTGTATATACCATGTCTTTATCCATTCATCTATCAATGCACACTTAGGTTGCTTCTAGATCTTGGCTACTGTAAATAATGATGCAGTGAACATAGGGGTACATGTATCTTTTTGAATTAGTGTTTTCCTGTTTTTTTTTTTTCAGATAAATACTCAAAAGTAGGATTGCTGGATCATATGGTAGCTCTATTTTTAATTTTTTGAAGAATCACCCTACTGTTTTCCATAGTGGCTGCACCAATTTACATTCCCACCAACAGTGCACAAGTGTTCCCTTTCTGCCACCTTCTCACCAAGACTTGTTATTTCTTGTCTTTTTTTTTTTTTTTGAAGATTGGCCCTGAGCTAACATCTGTTGCCAATCTTCCTATTTTTTCCCCTCTCCCCAAAGTGCCCCAGTACATAGTTGTATATTCTTTTTTTTTTTTTTTTAGGAAGATTAGCCCTGAGCAAATTTCTGCTGCCAATCCTCCTCTTTTTTTTGCTGAGGAAGACTGGCCCTGAGTAACATCTGTGCCCATCTTCCTCGACTTTATATGTGGGACGCCTAACACAGTGTGGCTTGACAAATGGTGTATAGGTCTGCACCAGGATCCGAACCAGCAAACCCTTGGCTGCTGAAGTGGAACGTGGGAACTTAACTGCTGTGCCACTGGGCTGGCCCCAATGTATTCTAGTTGTAGGTTTTTCTAGTTGAGCTATGTGGGACGCCGCCTCAGCATGGTTCAATGTGTGGTACTAGGTCCACACCCAGGATCCGAACTGGTGAAACCCCAGACTGCCCAAGTGGAGCCCATGAGCTTAACCACTGGGCCACAGGGCTGGCCCCATTTATTGTCTTTTTAATGATAGTTATTCTATTCTAACAGGTGTGAGGTGATTTCTCATTGTGGTTTTGACTTGCATTCCCTGGTGATTAGTGATGTTGAGCATCTTTTCATGTGCCTGTTGGCCACCTGTATGTCTTTTAGGGAAAAATGTCTATTCAGGTCCTCTGCTCATTTTTAAATTGGATTGTTTGGGTTTTTTGCTATTGAGTTGTATGAATTCTTTAGATATTTTAGATATTAACCCCTTATTGGATATATGATTTGCAAATATTTTCTCTCATTCAGTAGATTGCCTTTTCGTTTTGTTGATGGTTTCCTTGGCTGTGCAGAAGCTTTTTAGTTTGGTGTAGGCCCACTTGTTTATTTTTGCTTTTGTTTCTTTTGCTTTTGATGTCAGATCCAAAAAATCATTGCCAAGACCAACGTCAAGGAAGATGGTTCATTTCTTTTTATCACTGAACAGTATTCGATTGTCTGGGTGTATCGCGCTTTGTTTACCTGCTCACTTTCTGAAGGACGTCCTGGTTGCTTCCAGGTTTTAGCAATTATGAGTAAAGCTGCTGTAAACATTTGTGGGCAAGATTTGTGTAGACATAAGTTTTCAACTCATTTGGATAAATACCAGGGAGCATGATTGCTGGATCATATGAAGACTGTGTTTAGCTTTCTAAGAAACTGCCAAATGGTCTTCCAAAGTGTGCTGTTTGAATCCTCTCCAGCGGTAAACGAGAGCTCCTCTGCTCCGTGTCTTTGTTAGTACTCGATGTGCAAGTTATTTGGGTTTCAACCACTCTAATAGGTGTGTAGTACTATCTCATTTTTGTTTTAATTTGCAATTCTGCAGTGACATATGATGTTGGGCATCTTTTCTCATTTTCACATGCCTGTTTGCTGTCTGTCTATTTACTTTGGTGAGATGTCTGTTCATGTCTGTTGCCCATTTTAAAAAATAAGTTGTTTTCTTTTTGTTGAGTGGTAAGAGTTGTTTGTATATTTTGGATACAAGTCTGTTATCAGATATGTGCTTTGCAAAGATTACCTCCCAGTCTGGGGCTTGTCTTTTCGTTCTCTTAACAGTGTCTTTAGCAGAGCAGAGTTTTAAATCTTATTGAAGTCCATCTTATCAATTTCTTATTTCATGGATTGTGCTTTTGGTGCTGTAATAAAGTCATCGCCAAAGCCACGGTCACCTAGGTTTTCTCCTATGTTATCTTCTAGAATTTTTATAGTTTTGCATTTTACATTTGTGTGTGTGATCCATTTGGAGTTAATTTGTGTGGAAAGTATAAGGTCTGCGTCTAGATTCCTTTTGTCTTTTTTTTGCACATGAATGTCCCGTAGCGTCAGCACCAGTTGTTGAAGAGACTGTCCTTTCTCAATTGCCTTTGCTCTTTTGTCAAAGATCAGTTGACTGTGTTTGTGTGGGGCTATTTTTGGATTCTCCATTCTGTTCCACTGATCTGCCTATTCTTGCGCTGTCTTGATTACTGAGGCTTTATAATAAGTCTTGATGTTGGGAGGTGTAGTCCGTGAACTTAGTGCCCCTTCTTCTGTATTGTGTGGGCTATTCTGGGTCTTCTGCCTTTTCAACGGAACTGAAGAATCAGTTTGTTCATATCTACAAAGTAACTTGCTGGGATATTGACTGTGTTGAATCTACAGATCAAGTCAGGAAGAACTGACATCTTAAACATATTGAGCCTTCCTATCTGTGGTTGGGGAATATCTCTCCATTTATTTAGAGCTGTGATTTCTCTCATCAGAGTTTTGTAGTTTTCCATTATATAGGTCTTGTACATATTTTATTAGAGCTATACCTAAGCACTTCATTTTTTGGAGCTAATATAAATAGTATTCTGTGTTTAGTTTCACATTCCACCTGTTCGTTGCTGGCGTATACGAAAGTGATTGACTTTTGCATTTAACTTTGCATCCTGCAACTTTGCCATAACTGCTTATTTGTTCCAGGATTTATTTTTCACCAGTTCTTGAGGATTTTCTATATAGACAATCATGTCATCTGTGAACAAAGGTAATTTTATTTCTTCCTTCCCAATCTGTATAGTTTTATTTCCTTTTCTTGTCTTATTGCATTATCCAGGACTTCCAGTATGATGTTGAATAGGTGTGGTGAGTGAGGATATTCTTGCCTTACTCCCCATCCAGGGGTGAGGTGCTTAGTTTTTCACCATTAAGGGTGATGATAGCTGTAGATTTTTGTAGTGTTCTCTATCAAGTTGAGGGAGTTCCCTTCTATTTCTAGTTTGCTGAGAATTTTTATTGAGAATTGGTGTTGAATTTTCCCCAAAGCTTTTTCTGCATCTTTTGATGTGATCATGTGGTTTTTCTTTTTTAATCTGTTGATGTCATGGATTACATTACTTGATTTTAAATGTTGAATAAGCCTTGCATACCTGGGGTAAATCCCACTTGGTCATGGTATGTAATTCTTTTTATACATTGTTGGATTCTATTTTCTAATTTTTTTTGAGGAATTGACATCTATTTTTATGAGAGATATTGGTTTGTAGTCTTCTTTTCTTGTAATATCTTTATCTGGGTTTTGGTATTAGGGTAATGCTGACCTCATAGAATGAGTTAGGAAATTTCAGCTTCTATTTTCTGAAAGAGATTATAGAGAATTGGTATCATTTCTTCCTTAAATGTTTGGTAGAATTCACCAAGGGGCTGGTGCTTTATTTTTTTTTTTTGGCAGGTTATTAATTGTTGATGCAAAATCTTAAATTATAGGCCTATTCAGATTATTTATTTCTCTATTTATGAGTTTTGTTAGATTGTATCTTTTAAGGAATTGGTCTATCTCCTCTAAGTATCAAATTTGTGGGCATAGAGTTGTTCATAATATTCCTTTACTATTTTTGGTATGTCTAGTGGGGTCAGTAGTGATCCATTGATAATACCATTTTCATTTCAGATTCGTAATTTTTATTTGTAGATTTGACCCCTTAATCATTATATAATGTCTTGCTTTATCCCCGATAATTTTCCTTGTTCTGAGGTCAGCTTTGTCTGAAATTAATGTAGCTACTCCAGCTTTCTTTTCTCTTCTTTTCTTGGTTAGCCTGGCAAGAGGTTTATCAATTTTATTGATCTTTTCAAAGTGCTAGCTTTTGGTTTTGTTGACTTTCTCTATTGTTTTCCTCTTTCAATTTTATTAATTTCTGCTCTAATTTTTATTATTTCTTTTCTTATGCTTGCTTTAGGTTTATTTTACTCTTCATTCTCTAGTTTTCTTAGGTGGAAGCTTAGATTCTTGATTTTAGAGCTTTCTTACTTTCTAACATAGGTATTCAATGCTGTAAGGTTTTCTTTAAGCTCTGCTTTTGCTGCATTCCACACATTTTGATAAATTTTACTTTCATATTCATTTAGTTCAAAATATTTTAAAAAATCTCTCTTGAGATTTTTTTCTTTGACTCCTGTCTTATTTAGAAATGAGTTGTTTATTCTCCAAATATTTTGGCATTTTCCAGCTATATTTTTATTATTGATTTGTGGTTTAATTCCATTGTGGTCTGAGAGCATACTTTGTATGCTTTATATTCTTTCAGATTTGTTAAGGTATGTTTTATGGCCCAGAATGTGCTCTATCTTGGTGAATGTTCCACGTGAGCTTGAGAAGAATGTACATTGTGCTGTTGTTGGATGCAGTAGCCGTTAAGTGTCTATTAAGCTCAGCTGACTGATGGTCGGCTCAACTGTGTCCTTAATGATTTCCTGCCTGCTGGATCTGTCAGTTACTGAGGGAAGGGTGTTGAAGTCTTCAACTATAATAGTGGATTTATCTATTTCTTCTTTCAGATCTATAAGTCTTTGCCTCACGTGTTTTGACACTGTTATTAGGTACATACACATTAAAGGTAGTTACATCTTCTTGTGGAATTGCCCCCTTTATCATTATGTAATGCCTCTCTTTGTCGCTGATAATTTTCCTTCCTCTGAGGTTGGCTTTGTCTGAAATTAATGTAGTTTTTCTAGCTTTCTTTTGATTATTGTTAGCATGGTATATCTTTATCTGTTTATTTACTTTTAATCTAGCATCATCTTTGTATAAAAGTCTGTTTCTTATGGACGACATATAGTTGTCTTGTTTTCTTATCTACTTTGTCAGTCTCTGTGTTTTAATTGATGTATTTAGGCCCTCACATATAAAGTGATTATTATATAGTTAGATTAATGTCTATCATATTTGTGTTTTCTATTTTTTGTACCATTTTGTTTCTTCTTTTTAAACTTCTCCTCTTTTTCTGCCTTCTGTGGTTTTAACTGAGCATTTTATATGATTTCATTTTCTCTCTCATGTTAGTGTATCAATTATACTTTTAAAAATTATTTTAGTGGTCGCCCTAGGGTTTCCCATATACATTTACAACTAAATCCATTTTCAAACAACACTATACTTCTTCATGGGTAGTGCAGGTACCTTATAACAGAGTATTCCCAATTCCTCCCTCCTGTCCCATATAACATTCCTGTCATTCATTTCACTTACCCATAAGCTGTAATAATTCAATATTATGCTCCTCTTTATTATATTGAATAATCAATCTATTATGTCAATTAAGAATATGAAAAATGAAGGGTTTTGTTTTGTCTTCGTCTGTTCCTTCTCTGGCAATCTTGTTTTCTGTAAATACTTCTGAGTTTCTGACCTAAGTCATTTTCCTTCTTTCTGAAGAACTTCTTTCAACATTTCTTGCAAGGCAAGTCTACTGGCAGCAAATTCCCTCAGTTTTTGTTTGTCTGAGAAAGTCTTTATTTCTTCATCATTTTTTAAACAATTGGTTTAAGTGAAATTCACAGAGCATAAAATTAACCATCTTAAAGTGAACAGTGGCACTTGATACCTTCACAATGCTGTGAACCACCCCTTCCATCTAGTTCCGAAACATTTCCTAACTCCAGGGTGAAAATAAAATCCTGGACCCGTTAAGCAGCTTCTCCCCGTTCCCTCCTCCCCCCATCCCTGGCAACCACCTATATGCCTTCTACCTCTAAGGATTTACCTGTTCTGAATATTTTATATAAATAGGATCATACATTGTGTGGCCTTTTGTATTTGGCTTCTTTCACTTAGCATAATGTTTCTGAGGTTCCTCCATGATGTAGTGTGTGTTAGTACTTCATTCCTTTTTCTGGCTGAATAATAATCTATTGTGTGGATATACTACAGTTTGTTTATCCTTTCATCTGTTGATACACTTTTGGGCTGTTTATACCTTTGGCTAGTGTCAGTAGCACTACTGTGAACGTGTGTGCACATGTATTTGTCTGAGAATCTGTTTTCAGTTCTGTTGTGTATATACTAGGAGTGAAATTGCTGGGTCATAGGATAATTCTATGTGAACTGCCAAACTGTTTTCTACAGCAGCTGCACCATTTTATATTCCTACCAGCAATGTTCAAGGGTTCCAGTTTTTCCACATTATTTCCAGGATTTGCTATTTTCCACTTGAAAAAAAATACAGCCGTCATAATAGTTGTGAAGTAGTATCACGTGGTGTTTGGACTTGCATTTCCCTAATAACTAATGACATTAAACATCTTTTCATGTGCTTGTTGGCCCTTTGTGTATCTTCTTTGGAGAAACGTCTATTCAAATCCTTTGCTCATTTTGTAGTTGACTTGTCTTTTTATTGTTGAGTTTTAGGAGTTCTTTATATACTCTGGATATAAAATCTTTATCATATGTGTAATTTGCAAATATTCTCTCCCATTCTGTGGGATGTCTTTTTGCTTCCTTGACAGTCTCATTTGATGCTCAAAAGTTTTTAATTTTGATGGAGTTCAATTTATCTGTTTTCTTTTGTTGCCTGTGTTCTTGGTGTCATATCCAAGAAATCATCACCAAGTCCAACGCTGTGAAGATTATTCCCTGTTTTCCTCTAAGAGTTATATAGTTTTGGCTCTTACATTGAGGTCTTTGATCCATTTTGAGTTAATTTTTGTACATGGTGTAAGACAAGAGTCCCACTTCATTCTTTTGCCTGTGGATATCTATTTTTCCAAACACCAACGTTTGGAAGAGATTGTTCTTCCCTCTTGAATGATCTTGGCATCTTTGTCAAAAATCAATTAACCATGGATGTGAAAATTCATTTCTAGGATCTCAGTTCTATTCCATTGGTCTATGTGTCTATTCCTATGCCAGTGCCACACTGTTTTGTTTACTGTAGCTTTGCAGTAAAGGTTGAAATTGAGAAGTATGAGACTATAATTTGCTCTTTTTTTCAGGATTGTTTTACCTATTCTGGGTCCCTTGAAATTCCACATGAATTTCAGAATGAATTTTCCCAAATGCCTTTGAGATTTTGTTGAGGACTCATTGCAATGAATCTGCGTATCAGGTTGCGTAGTGCCATCATCTTGGCAGTATTCAGCCCTGCAGTGCATGAACACAAGATGTCTTTCTATTTATTTAAGTTTTCTTTAATTTATTCCAGCAACATTTTGTGGTTTTCAGTGTACAAATGTTGCACCTCCTTGGTTAAATTTATTCCCAAATATTTATCCTTTTTGATGCTGTTGAACAGGAAGTTGTTTTCTTAATTTCCTTTTTCAGATTGTTCATTGCTAGTGTCTCCTTCACTTTTGAAAGATAATTTCACCACATATAGAATTCTAGGTTAGTGGAGTTTTTTTTTTTCTTTTAACACTTTAAATATTTTATTCCACTCTCTTCTTGCTTGTATGATTTCTGAGGAGTAGTCTGATGTAATTCTTAGCCTTTTTCCTCTATAGGCAAGGTGGTTTTTCTTTGGCTTCTTTCAGATTTTCTCTTTTTCTTTGTGTTTCTGCAGTTGTGTATGATATGCCTAGGTGTGCAGTTTTTGGTATTATTTTGCTTCATGTTCTCTGAGCATCTGGAATCTGTGGTTTGATGTCTGTCATTAATTTTGGAAATTCTTAGCCATTATTTCAAATATTTCCTCTGCTCTTCTCTTTCCTCCTTCTCCTTCTCTTATTCTCATTACACATTTGTTAAATCTTTTGTAATTGTCCCAAAGTTCTCGGTCTCTTCCTTTTTCTTTTTTCATTCTTTTTTTCTCTTTGCATTTCAGTTTGGAAAGTTTCTATTGACGTCATCTTCAGTGTCCACTGATTCTTTCCTTGGCCATGTCCGGTCTACAAATAAGCCCATCAAAGGGATTCTTTTTTTTTCTGTTAAAGTGTTTTTGATTTCTAGCATTTCCTTTTGAATCTTTCTTAGCATTTCCATCTCTCTGCTTACATTACCCATCTGCTTTTGCATATTGTTCACTTTTTCCATTAGAGTCATTAGCATATTAATCATAGTTTTAAAAGAATTCCCCACTTGGTAATTCCAAAATCTCTGCCATGTCTGAGTCTGGTTCTGATGCCTTCTTTGTCTCTTCAGACAGTGTTTTCTCTATTTTTTTTTTTTGCCTTTTGTATATCCTGTTACTTTATTTTTTGTTGAAAGCCAGATGTATCTATTGGGTGATAGGAATGGAGGTAAATAGACCTTTAGGGTGAGGCTTTATTTTTATCTGGTGAGGAGTTGTGCTGTGTGTAATCTTTGCTGCAGCTGTAGGTGTCAAAGCTGCCATTTTCTCCAGTGCCCTTGTTTTCCTCTTCTCTCTTGTCTTTGGATTTCCCTTGAAACTCCTTCCTAAATAGATGCTGTGTCTCAACTCTCTTAGTCGTAATCCACTCTGATTATACTGGAGCCCTGTTCATATGGTGGCAAGGCATTGGGGAGGAGAAGCATTCTATAATCCTATGATTAAATCTTTTTTTTTTTAAAGATTTTATTTTTTCCTTTTTCTCCCAAAACCCCCGGTACACAGTTGTGTATTTCTAGTTGTGGGTGCTTCTAGTTGTGGCATGCGGGACGCTGCCTGAGCATGGCCTGATGAGTGGTGCCATGTCTACACCCAGGATTCGAACTGGCAAAACGCTGGGCTGCCGAAGCTGAGTGTGCGAACTCAACCACTTGGCCACAGGGCTGGCCCCTAAATCTTCATTTTTTAGATGGGCCAATGTCCCTGGGCTGTGACCTTTAGAAGAGCCCCTCAGGTTTCTCCTCTTCCCTTATGTGAAACAGGAAGGCCAGTGGGGGCATAATCCACACAATTGTCCTCTTGCCAGGTCATGTAGGCTCCAGCAAGAAAGCGTCCCCTGGGGGCTGGGTCCCTGTCATGAAGAAGAGAAAGCTCTGGGTATATTTCAAAATGCCCGCCTTACTCCTCCCACTGCCACAGACACTAGGGGATTTTCCTGCAATACTCACCGTGAGGATCTTGTTCGGCTTCCGGAGGTAAAACCCATGAAAGTATAGGGGGCCCATTAGACTGGGCACCCAGTGTTTTTTAACTCTAGGCTGGTCCACACTCAGTGTCTGGCAATGATCCGTTCCTGTTTAAGCGTGCCTGTCAGCTGCTGCTTCCAGCGGTGGCTTTCACGCCCAGTAAGCTGTGATTTACTTTGTTTACTTTTCTCTCCAGTTTTTGGGGTGGTGGTTTGCCCTGTGACCTCAGTTCTCTGGTCATTCTAAGAAGAGTCATTGATTTTTTTCAGCTTTTTTCTTGTGAGGATGGAGGTGATACTGCAAGCTCAGAGTGAAAACCAGAATTTCTGAACCTCGATGAGTGTTTGTTTGTTTGGCTTTGTTTTTCTTTGACTGTCCTCCTGTTGCGTTACTTCCTTTTGTTCATTTTCCTTGAATATTTTGTCTTTCTCCCTCACTATCTGTCCTCTTAGTTTTTCTGCCTTTTATTTCACATGATCCCAGAAATTTTTGACTTGTTCCCTTAGCTCTCTACTGCCCCCTATTTATTTGGTGTGCATACATCTTCTAAACCTTTTCCTGAGTTTTTCACTTTCATAAATTGTTAGTAAGTTGTTGAATGAATAGATTTAGATCTTTATTTGTGTGTTTTCATGTTTTGGGTTTTTTAAAAGAATAATTTTACTGTTTTTGAAAAGTGATAAAGCCTTGTGAAATTTTTAAGAATATATAACTGTACAAAGAAGAAGTAAACATCTGTACACACGAACACTTAAAACCCCCCACCCAGAAGTAATTGTCGTGAACGTTTGGCGAACATTGTTTAGCCATATTTCTAATGCATATATACAGATAGCTAGATTGGGAAAACTAATTTGAGATAAAGGGGATCACACTATACACGCTATTTTAAAATAAAAAGTATTGAATTTTATTTTTAGATATAATTATTTTTACTATAATTTTTTACATCTAAAAGATCTTCTAAAGTATGGAAGACATTATAAAAACATTGGGATATTGACATCCCAGTCTCATTATCAAATTTCTTTGCTGAGAGACACAATTAGCGCTCTGCAAACACCCCTTGGCATGTCCTGCTATCGTCTGTGCCATCAGTGTCTTTGTGAGTCTCTCACAGATGGAGGACGTGGTAAACTTTTAAGAGTACAGGGCAAATAGATTGCAAAGCTAAAATTACAAATCTTGTGAAAGATTCAAGATTTAATGCAGTTGATGAAATTGACTTGAGAGACTCCCAGGTAAAGCCATTACTGACTGAAGATCTGGCGGAATTAGACCAGGTAATGATTTTAGAAGAGAAAATGACAAGCATGATGGCTGGGAAGGAACTTCAAAATAGAAAGGTTTACAGGTTAAGGATTAAGAGAAGCTCCTGGGAACACATTGAAGAACCTCTTGAATCATTTGCAACAAAAGCATATGCTTTAAAAGTCAAAGTTGAAGTGAATGAAGGTTTTTGACCTGGCACCATTTATTCATAGTAACCATAATCATATCCTATGATCCATCCATTTGGCTCCTGGTTATAGATCTGTCATAGCTTGTAATAATACCCACAATTCTCTACTCCTTTCATGTTGTGGAAATAAGGAAAGACCAGCCAAATGAGGACGCATGGGCTGTTTATTCAGAGCTTGCTATAGCAAGGGAGTCAGCCACCAGCACGTGTATTCAGCAGAGACTCAAAGGTGGGCAGGGGAGTGGGGAAGCTTCCCAGTGGAAAGGGGGAAGCTCAGCTGTGCCCTGATGGAGGCTGTCGGCAGGTGGAAGCTGGAGATAGCTTAATAGAAGTGGGACGTCATATGTCACTGGTTTAGGGGCGTATTTGGCTGTGTCTGGCTTGCGCTGAGTTGGAAGTAGGGGTGGAACATAAGGAGGTGGCAGTCACTGGCCGGGTCTTTACCATTTGGGACCAGTTGCTGCAGAGGTTGTGGTTCGGCTTCCTGGCTGGTTGCCGCAGAGGTTGTGGGTCAACGTTCTGTTGTCATATGTGGTCTGGCCATGGTCCATTTGTATATTCAGTCCCTTGGTGTTTCCACGCTGGTGTCAGTCGTCTGTTGTTACAATAATGCTGCATGACAACCTCTCTCTCCCCCAAACTCGGTTTCTAACAGTAGGAGTCACTTGACTTAGGAGGAAGCCTGCAGGTTGGCAGTGTAGACTGGGTTTGACTGGAGCTTGTTTTGGTCTCAGCTGGGATCGTTTACCATGTGAACAGGCGGTTTACTGAAGGGGGAACCAAAAGAGCTGTCATTGAAATGGAGTTGGCAGGCTGTTGCCTAACTGAGGCGAGGCTGGCTTGGGCAAGTGGGGCGACTCTGCCGTACCCCACAAGCTTTCCACACTCAAGCTAGCTAGCCCAGGCACGCTCTTCACGGCAACGGCAAAAGTGCAAGGGGGCCAAGCCCCGGCGTGCAAGCCCACTCCAAGCCTTGGCTTGCTTGTCTGTTGACACGCCACTGTCAAAGCAAGGCACGTGGCGGAGCCCAGAATCAGAACAGGAGGTGATGCAAAGCTGCCTGGGAAGATGTATGGACAGGCAGAAGTGACAAACTGGAGCCAGTTTTGCTCTCTCTTTGCCTGATGACTTGGCAGTTTTGGCCGCCCCTTAGCCCTGCCCTTGGCCACATTATCTGCTCTGTGCAGGTGAGTGAAATTGTTGGGTATGAGACAATAGCTTCATTGGTGGCTGTTCATTAATTTTCTCAAATGGAGTATATCATTACTACTTTTTAAATGGGATCTTAACCCATGAGTCCAGAATTTATTAATTCATGGAGAAAATGTTTAAAATGAGGCCATTAAACTACTTTTCTGCAGTTCACATATCTATTTTTTTCCCAGCACAAAGATAATTTGAAAGTAAATGTTTTTGAGAAAATTTTGACTGTCATACATGTCATTCATCGTGTTTATTTTCACCTTTGCTTAGATCCTCCAGGAGTGTCCATATGAGGTGTCCGTTCACTTCTTTTGAATTGTGCTGGTTTCTTGGTTATGAGCCTTTGGGTAGCAACAGTCTTGCAGACAGGGTGAAATCTCAGTATAATAACTGTCACTATCTCTTTTTTAGACTTAAAATGAATCATAAAAAAGTGAATCTGGAGCATATTTAAGGGCAACAGGTGTGGTAATTTTCTAAGCTATCAGCACGCTTTGTGTACACAGCAGTGCGTGAAGGTGGAGACTGAAGGGTCCGGCGGCCTCAGCTGTGACAGCGTCCTATTGTGACTGCCTTGAAATGCTTTAGTACTTTTAAAAGACTTATTCAAATAGGGAATCAACACGACACCGGGACAAATGTCACGTGAAGAAGTTTTACCAAGCTTAAACTTCTTTAACAGAAAAAGATGTAGTTTTATGCAAGCAGAAGTACAAAAAGAAACCGTGGAATAAAGGAATAATGCATAAAAAATTAGTTCTCTCTTTTTGTAAAACTGTTGTATTTTATTATAATCCTCTCAGTGGTTTGGTTTGGGAGTATTTTTGTATTTTAATTGATGTCCATCTCTGTGTTATTCTCAGCATAAACAGTTTGGGAGAACTGGTGGCCGTGTCTTTAAATTCATGGTTTGTTTGTTTATTCATTAAGCTAATTTATTCAATGCCTATTTTGTGAAAGTATGATGCCAGGAACTATAGAGAGCCAAGTTAAGTCAGTTAAGATCCCTGCCCTCAAGGAGATTATGGTTTAGAAGGAGGAGAGTGAGCACAGGAAGAACTGAAATGGGGGTGAGACGAGGGGAACAGGTCTGCAAAGAGCCGTTGAGGCCACGTCTCGGACGGCGTGGGAAAAGCACGGTCAGGACTGTGCTCTGAGCAGACGGATGCGCTGGCAGCTGCCTGGAAAGAGGAGAGTCTGGAGCTCCAGAGAGCTTTCTGAAGGGCGACGGGGCAGGGTTAGGGGAGAGCTGGAGAGGAGGGTGGGCCCCACGCGTGCTCTCTGTAGGATGCTGGGGAGGACAAAGTCAAAGGTGACTCAGAGCTTTGGAGACCCGGTGCGTGGAGGGTCCAGAAAAGAGGATGTTCTGTGTGGAATGAGTGCATTCCCACATTGCCTCAAATGATCAAAGCTCTTTAAAAAAGAGTTTCATCGTGGAAAAGAAGAAAGCTTTGGATTCCTAACTGAAAGTTACTTTTTTTTCTGTAGGAATTTCTATATAACCTTTAAAAAAGATGTCTCTAGCTATAAAGTGTCAGTATCACTAAGCACATCTAGTTGAGTGCGTTTAGCTTTTGCTCCAGAGGAACGACAGTTCTTTTCCTGTCACTGCCACGTCTTTGTTAGGCCCATGCTTCTTGCACATGCTGTCACGTGGTTGCTCACGTTCCGGGGGACCGAGGAAGGGCCAGTAGCTTTGGTTCAACAATTTGCGGTTTCGCCATTTGGGTTCTGTGATTATCAGTTGCTGCACAAATTGTGTTCCCTAATTATTCTGGGTCAGTCTTAGGGGTAGGCGGACTAGTGAAAGTTTGAAGTGTTGAATGGTTAGCTCAGTTTTGGATTCACTGATTTTTAGTTTCTGGCTGGGACATCTGAATCCGAAAATAGATTTTTTTTTTAAAATAAATTGAAAACATAGTTCTCATAGAATGGAAAATAATTTTTGCTTGTTTTCTTAACTGCGGTATCCCCCGTACACAACACAGCGTCCCGTCACTGGTAGGCACCCAGTGAATATTTGTTGAATTCAGTTTTCCATGTTGTAATACCCATATGATTTGAACTGCTCAGGAGGGGATAAAATAGGACTTTTTCTCTGATTCAGGAAGGATTGTGAAATAAGAGATCAATGTATCAATTCTTGAACCATTATAGTAACTCCTATGTTACCCACCGCAGAGCAAGAAAGTTTGGGTTTTGAAGTTGAAAGAGTTACATTCAAGTCCAGGGTCTATCACTTACTGGATGTGTGTGAACTTCGGCAAATTATTTAACTTCTCTGTGCCTTAGTTTCCCCGTCTGGAAAATGGGAATGACAACATCTAACCTCCCAGGAGTTTTGTAGGGCTTAAGCGAGATGAGATGTGTAAAGCACGTCCAGTGCCTAGTAGGTAGCAAGTGCAGGCAAAGCCCGTGTTTCTGCCGCCATGTTCCTGACTTGCCCTCCTTGTTTAGGGCCCCGCAGGGTGAAATCGCACCCAGGGAAGAGGGAGGTGGTGGTCGAGTGACAGCACCGGCTTGTTCTATGCAATCTGGTTGGACACAGAGAGACTACAAAATATTTTTCAGCTAAGAAAATGGAGGCCAATTAACAGGTTTCATTTGAACTTATGCTACTTAGTTTAAACTCTACAGTGAGTTTCAGACAACAGCAAATTGAAACCATCGTTCTTTGAACAATGAACATTTCAGAGGTTGTAGTATGTGAGTTTTCCTTCTGCCTTTTCCTTATTATTTGAAGCTCTTGGTTCTTTGAGAATGTAGTAAAGTTCTATCATTTCAGACCTCAGAATTAGCATTGAAAACATGGGATTCTTTACCTGGATTGATGAAAGTAATTTATTGTTTGCTGGGTCAAACACAGCATGCTATTTGTCACACTGTGGTTTGTGTATCTTTCTATAAGCTTTCAACTTTGATCTGAGTCAAAGTACACTCAGTAGCACAGATGACAGAGTTAAAAAAAAACCAGCGATGTGCATTGTCACTCACAGAAACTCTAAATCAACAAGTACGGAGACGCAGAGAGAAAAACCCTATTCCTTTAACGAGGCGTGTCCGTTCTTGTGAGTGCACAGACCTCTGCCTTTCTTGGGGGACACAAAGGTGTGGGGCGATTTATTAGTAGAGATTGAGTTCACTGTGTACAATCAAAGGCGCCTCTTCAAGGCCAGATCCTGGCCTTGCCTGTATTTTTAGGTAAACACTCGCATTTAAAAGGCCTTGCAGAGCGGGGCTCCGCGCACATAAAAGCGGCTTTCTTAAACTGTCATCAGAGTGGATTTTAGAACGTGCTTTTAATACTTACGAGGTTGATGTTTGCCTTTTAAAAAATGCTGTTTGAGATAGCTTTTTATTTAACTTTCCCGTCGGCATGGCTTTTACCCGATTCTCGGCTGCATGAAGGAAACCCACCTTGTGGGGAGGCCAGACAGAGATTTAGGGACATGCTGCGCAGGTGACCTTTTGAAAGTCAAGGCTTTAAAAAAAATCCTTGTTTAAACACCATAAAAACTGGATGGAAAACAAAGGCATATAATCTGCATCTGAACATTTGGTTTCAGATTCTTTTTATTGAACTTGGGTTGATTATACTGTGAGATAAATTAATTGCTTTCCAGGATAGCTCTGTACTTCCATTTCCTCTCTGGTTCTGACAAACAATGGCTCAGATCAATAAAAAGGTAGCAGAGAGAGGTTTGGGATGTAGGACATCTGTACATACTGAGCTCTTACTCTTCTAGATTATGATTCCCTCAAGGGAACATGGCTGTGCTGTTCAATCTGTGTTTGTAGAGTTAATTATTGGGAGGAACTTCAAGCTTGTGTGTTAAAAATATTATTAACAGTTGCAAAGTAATACATGGTGGTATGGATGTCACATAATTTATCCAGGCATGCCTTTATTTATTGGCATTCCCTGTTTCCTGTTTTGAAGCAATAACTTTCCTATACATTTATATTTCTATACCTAGTGTATTTTTAAAATCAAGTATACTGAGGTGAAAAATGCAAACACCTTTTTGATTGTAGAGTTCCATGCATTTTGACAAATGCAAAGTCATGTGAGCCCCTTCGCAGTTAAGACTTACAGCATATCCGTATCATCAGGCTGTTTCCTTCCCTCCGTTTGTAATCAGTCCCTTCCGTTCCCTCCCAGCCTCCGGCAACCCCTCACCTGTTTTCTGTCGCTATAGTTGCCTGTTCCAGAATGCCATATACACGAAGTCACACCATTTGTGACCCTTGGAATCCGGCTTCCCCCCTGAGCATAATGCCTTTGAGATTCACTCCTGTGTGACGTGCATCCATCGCTCCTTTTCATGGCTGAGATGTATTCCATTAGGTGAGTGAACCTCACTTTGTTTATCCATTCACAGGTTGATGGACATTTGGGTTGTTTCCAGTTTTTGGCAACTATGAATAAAGCTGCTACAAACATTCACGGCTGGTTTTCGTGTGAACCTATGTTTTCGTTTTTCTTGGATAAATATTCAGAGTGGGATTGTTGGATCATATGGCAGGTGTGTTTAACTTTATAAGGTGCTGTCCGAATATGTTCCAGAGTGCATTGTGGGGAGTTCCAGTTGCTTTGCATCCTCCCCAGCACGTGGTATTGTTGGGTTTTTCCATCCTCCTTCTCCTCCACTCCCCCCTCTTCCTGGTCGCCATCCTAATGATGCACGTGGTGCATCTCATTGTGCTTTAAATTTCCCCCAGTGGAGAATGATGTGGAGAATCTTTTCAGGTGCTTATTTTTTTCCATATATTATCTTTGGTGAAGTGTTTTTTCAAATCTTTTGCCCATTTTTTAAAAAAAATTGGGTTGTTTGAATTCATTGTATTTTTATTTCATCGTGTTCAATGCATAATGAACAGCACAGCTAAATTTCTTTTAAGAGAATCATAATCTAGGCCAGTAAGAGTTCAGGATACACGTCCTTTGTTGGATAAATGGTTTGCAAACATTTCCCCTTGGTCTATGGCACGTCTTTTTGTTCTATTAATAGTGCCTTTGCAGAGCAAACATTTCTAATTTTGATGAAGTCCAATTTACCAATTTTTATTTTCCTGGATTGTGCTTTTGGTGTCATATCTGAGAAATCTCTACCTAACTCCAGGTAACAAAGATTGCTGCCATCATTTCTTCTAAAATTTTTACAGATTCACATGTTAGCTTTGGAACTATGATGCATTTTGAGTTAATTTTTATGTGAGGTTTAGATAGCAGTTAATCTTTTTGCATATACATGTCCAATTATTCCAGCAGCATTTGTTGAAAACGCTATCCTTTCCCCTCTAATTGTCTTTGCACCCTTGTCAAAGATCAAATGGCCATATATGTGTGGGTCTGTTTCCGAACTCTCTCCTCTGTTTCGCTGGTATATATTTCTTCTATTCCTTTGCCAATACACACTGTCTTGATTGTTGTTGCTTTATAATAATTCTTAAAATTGGTCGGTGGGAGTCCTCCAACTTTGCTCTTCTTTTTCACAGTTTTTTGGCTATTTTAGATCCTTCGCCTTTCCATGTCAATTTTGGAATCAGCTTGAATGTTTACACAAAAGTCCTGCTAGGCTTTTGATTGGAACTGCATTAAATCTGTAGAATGGTTGGGGAGAATCTTCCAATCCATGAACTTTGTATATCTCTCTATCTAATTAATTCTTCCTTTCTTTCATCAGTTTTATAGTTTTCACGATATGTTTTGTATTTATACCTAAATGTGTCATTTTTGGACCTATTGTGAATGGTATCATTTTAAATTTTTTTCTAGTTATTCATTGCTTGTATACAGAAATGCAATTTTAGTGGGTTGACGTTGTATCCTGCAAACTTGCTAAACTCATTTATTAGTTTTAGAAGCTCGTTTTGTAGATTCTTTGGGAATTTCTGCAACCTCAATATCTGAGAATTGGACCAATCTTCTGTATGACTTTTATTTTTCTTTTTTGCCGTATTGAACTGGCGAGGATTCCAGTGTGATGTTGAATAGGAGTGGTGGGTGGTTCCCTTATTTTAAGCAGAAAGCATTCAGTCTTTCACTAGTAAGTATAATGTTAGCTCTAGGTTTTTTTTTTTTTTTTGTAGATACTCCTTATCAGATTAAGGGATTTCCCTTTTATTCCCGGTTTGCTGAGTATTTATTGTGAGTTGATATTGAATTTTGTTAAGTGCTTTTCTGCCCCAATGCATTTGATCATGTGGTTTTTCTCTTTTGTCTGTTTGTATGATGGATTACATTGATTTTTTGAAAGTTGAACCAGCCTTGCATTCCTGGGATAAGCCCCACCTGATAATGGAGTATTGTTCTTTTTTATATATTGCTAGATTCAATCTGCTAGTGTTTTTTTGAGAATTTTTGCTTCTCTGTTCATGAGGGATGTTAGTGTGTGGTTTTCTTTATTTGTGCTGGGTTCGCCTGGTTTTGGTGTCAGGGGAGGTAGAGTAGGGTTCTGTCCTCTTATATTTTATGTATAAATATATATATGAAAGTTTAATAAAATCATGTTTGAACCCATCACCCCACTATCTGGACTAGAAGATTACCACTGCCTTGCCTCTGTTCCTTTCTTATTCCATCCCAGGATTTTCCAGCAGAGGTAACCACTGTCCTGAATTTGGTGTCTATCATTTCCTTGCTTTTGTTTATATAGTTATATTCTATATGTTTCTAATCTTCAACAATATATTTACATTTTTCCACTTACTTTTCAGCTTTATACAAATGGTATCATACTGAATATCATCTTCTAGGACTTTTTTCATTTAATGTTATGTTTTTAAGATTCATCCATGCTGTTGCCTATAGTTGCACGTCATTTATTTTTTACTGCTACATAATTTTTGAATGCACGGTGACTATATCTTGATTTGTTTGTCCATTCTCCAGTCAATGGACATTCAAGGTTTTCCTAGTTTATTTTTTCATTAGACTGAGGGAGGCTATGAATATTCTTACACGTGTTTCCTGGTAAAGAGATGCAAGAATTTTTCTAGGGTATAAACCTAATAATAAAATTGCTAAGTAAGGTATGCAAATGTCCAACTTTAGAAAACAATGTTAAGATGCCTTTTGTACTGGTTGTGACAGTGCATATTCCTGAGTGGTGTGTAAAGCTTTCACTCATCCACAGTTCTCTCCAACATTTAGCATTGATAGGCTTCTTAAATCTAGTCAGTGTAACATGTAATCTCATTGTAGTCTTATTTTGAATTTTCCTGATTACTAAGTTAGGACAACTTTTTGTATGATAATTCTATGTTCACATTTCCTCTTCTGTGAAATCCCTGTTCATATCTCTTTTTCTATTTATCTAGTGTCATTTACCTTTTCCTAGTATATTCGTGTGTAGTACTTTATGTATTCTGAATATAGGTCCTTTCTCAGTTAGATGTGTTGCTGATATCCCAGTTTGTGGCTTATTTTTTGTTTTCTTTGTATTATCTTTTTTTTTTTTAAGATTTTACTTTTTCCTTTTTCTCCCCAAAGCCCCCGGTACATAGTTGTATATTCTTAGTTGTGGGTCCTTCTAGTTGCGGCATATGGGACGCCGCCTCAGCGTGGTTTGATGAGCAGTGCCATGTCCACGCCCAGGATTCGAACCAACGAAATACTGGGCCGCCTGCAGCGGAGCGCACGAACTTAACCACTCGGCCACAGGGCCAGCCCCCTCTTTGTATTATCTTTTGATGAAGAGAAGTTCTTAGTTTTAATGTAGTCCGATTTATTGAACTCTTTAAGGTTATTGCTTTTTGTGTTCTGTTTGAGAGATATTTCTCTACTCTGAGATCTTGAAAATATTCACCTAAAGTGTACTTGATTTACCTGGAGTATAGTTTTGTTTATGATGTGCTGTAAGGCTGCAGTCAGATTTGTTTTCGGTATTGATACTTAACTTTCCCAGGACCATTGAATAAATAACTATCCTTTCCTCAATGGTATACAAAATTGTCTCTGTTTTATATCAACTTTCCATACATGTTTGGGTCTAATTGTAGGATTTCTGTTCTTTCCCACCAGTTGATTGTCTATTACGGTGTTGCCATCTTACATTCTCTAGACTTGTGTTTCTTGCTATCTGGTGGGAGTACATCTCCCTCCTGTCACCTCCCTTAAGAGTCTCTTGGCGATTCTTGGCCTCTACTGCCTCATATAAATTTTAAAATCAGTGTGTCACTTTCCATAAGAAGCCTCCTTGGAACTGAGATTGTGACTCCACTGCATCTACAGCAGCTGCGGGAGAGCTCATCGCGGTGCTCAGTCTTTCTGTGCGTAAACCCAGGGTTTCTCTCCGCTAGTTTTGTGGTTCTTCTTTAGTGCCCTTCAATAAAACTCGATAAAACGTCTCTGTGCAGAGTTTGCCCATCTTATGTCAGGCTCATACCTCATTATCCATAAAGGTATTTTTTCTATTCAAGTGGTATTAAAGTTTTTTTTTTTCTTTTCTGTCACTGGTCAAGAAATGATATTGATAGTTGTATGTGGATTGTATGGTAAGCTATTTTGATAAACTCTGATTATTTCTAATGAGTTGTCTGAATATTCATTTGTGTTTTCTGGACACTTATATCATCTATAAATAATGAAATTCCTTCTTTTCCAATTCTCATGCCTTTAATTTCTTTTTCTTTTCTTCCTGTGCAAGCTACATCTCCTGTCCAATGTGGACTGGAAGAGATAGTGGCCATCACTGTTTAGTTTTTAATAGTAAAAGGAATGCTTCTAATATTTCACCACTAAAGTGACTTCAGATGCAGCTTTTGGTAGTTATTCCTTATCTGGCAAAAGATTTCCCTTCTATTCCTACTTTGTTGAGGGCTGGTGATCTGTTCCTTGAAAGTTTGATGAAAGTCACTTCTAAAACCATCTCAGTATGATATTTTCTTAGTGGGAAAAATTAGCGATTCAATTTCATTAATTGTTATAGGGCCACTTAGACTTTGCTTTATTTCTTGAGTCAGTTTGATTAGTTATAGTTTTTCCAGAAGTTTTTCAGTTTGTTCTAAATGTTCAAATTTGTAGGTATAAAGTTTTGTTAGCTATAAAGAAAAGTTTGTATAATATTTTCTTTCTAATTCCTGATGTGTCTGTAGTGATGTCCCTCTTTTCATTCCTGATTTATTGGTGGTTTGTTCCTTTTCTTTAAATTCTTGCTCAGTGTCAGAAACTTGTCACCTTCACTAGTCACTTCAGGGAGCAAACTTTGGGCCTTTGGTCTTCTTTGTTGAATGTTTTTATTTCATTCACTTCAGCTCTTTATTATTTCTTTTTATTTTCTTTGGTTTATTTTACATTCTTTTCTCCTCTTTTGAGATGGATGCTTAGCCCATTTATTTTTGGCTTTCTTCTTTTCTAACATATACATTTAAGGCTACAGATTTTCCATTACATTATGTGTTTAGCGGAAGTCTACATAATTTGATAATTTGATAATAATTACATAATTTGATATGTAATATTTTCTTTATGGTTTCTTTACTAATACTGTCACTACTAATTGACTGAAAGCTCTGTAAATGAACGTTTTCTGTCTTGCATAGCATCAGCATGGGCTACAGGAGAACAGAGGTAGACCTGTAGTTTGTCCACTAGCTCTTCGATGATGGCCTGATGCAGAGAAATTTGGTGGTCAGGAGGAAAGTGGTTAACCATCTGATCTTGGTTGAAGGAGTAGCAAGGCGAGGTATTGAACCCAGTGTATCTGCTTGGTGTTTATATTCTTTCTGTGACTGCTACGGAATTGCCTATAAGGCAGGGTGTTAAAGCATAAACATTACAAAGCTAGATACAATCAATTTAACAAATATTTATCAAGTGTTGTATATGTGACAGGCACCATGCTAACTTCTTGGAATACAGGCATGAATAAGACATGTTTTCTGACCTTGAGCATTTTAACTTTTAGGGAAGAGGGAGAAAAATATGTAGGCGGATGATTTTGGTGAAGTGTAGTAATGATTATGACAAAGGGATATAGTGTGATGTGGGAGGACCCAGCTGAGCCTGAGTGTGTGGACCTTTGAGGAGGTCTGACTCAGGAAGATTTCCTGGGTAGGTGCCTGAGCTGAACTTTGAACCTCATATGGGTCACGGATTCAGAGCATATTCCCCATCCTGGAGGTCATTTCCCCAGCTCTGCAGGTGTTTCCACAGACCTGCTGCCGTAACTGAGTAATGAGAAGGCATTTCTACCATTCTTCTGGGCCAGCTGCCTCAGGGTGATGCAGAACATGGTGAGACCAGAGAATTTCACAGACAGAAGCCGATTGCCACGTGTTATTTGCTGTAAGATGAGTTCCCTGGTCAGAAGCCATGTTATGTGAAATATCTGATGCTGAAAAAGGTATTTCATAATTCCATGGATGGTGATTTTGGTAAAAGCATTGTGGGCAGGAAAAGCAAACCTCTAGCCAGAGTACTTGTTACCCAGAGAGAAGACAGTTCCGCTTCTCCTGTGATAGAAATGCCATCAGCCTGCCTTCATGAGGCAACTCGTCTCCCTGGGTCCTGGTACCATGTTGAGGACTCAGTGTTGGCATCTGCTGTTGGCAGTCTGGGCTCTCGGCGGTGGCCATAGCCACATCAGCCTGAGTGAGTGGAAGTCCATATTGCTCAGTCCATATGTAACCTCGTTTCCTGTTGCCGTAGACACTCTGTTCAACAGTCCGTTCGACAAGGCCGTGGGTGGCTGGGGAAGAGGCTGTGTGACGTTCACAAAGCTGGTCTTCCAGTCCTTCTCTGATGAAGTGGCCCTTTGGGAAGCATTCCCATGTAACACAAATATATTCATGCTCTGTCCGTTGGAGAGATCTAGCCACGTGTTTCCTCCCAAGACCTCCTTGTTATCAATTTTCCGATTTATTCCTTCCAGATCTTTGCCCATCCAGCCACACTGATAGCCACTGCTCACGATACTCTGGCCACATTTCCTTCTGGGCAGAATGAGCTTCTTGGTTGAAGTTCTGCCTACTGGGAGGATCTCTCTTAACCACCGTCCTTCAGAGCCATCCTGTATGGGGCTGTAGTGCTCCAGCTGCCCATGTTTTGGTGGTGCCAGCATATTGTGCACAGCCATCTGTACACCAGGCCTGAGCTTCTCCCTCCTAAGTCAACTCCTAAGTAGCACAGCATACTCTTCCTGAGGCCGTGCGTGTGGGTTGAGAGGATGCAGTCAGCAGGGCAGGAGCTGTGCGAGTCTGAGCCGCTGGCTCATGCAACTTGCTGGTGCTTTCAGAATCTCTTGGGTCTGATCTAATAGTTGTCACTTCACCTTGACGGTGGAGAGCTGCTGTGCAGGCCCAGTTTTATGATTCTGGAGGTCAGACAATATCCACTTCGTAAGGAAGAAAAGGAAAGACAAGAAATGGGGAAAAGTAGAATTGAGAATTCTGGAGTTTTTCTTAATCAGATATTTGAGGATTCTGTTGATAAATTAGAACCAACAGATGCTCTCTAAAGTAAGCAATGGACCACGTTTCTTGTCATTGAATCCTATAGATTTTACCTCAAAAATTTTTAAACCTTATCTATTCCTTGCATTTCAATTCTCTTTGCCTTTACTGGGACTACTGCAGTACAACAAAAGGTCTCTCCTTTTCCACCCCTAAATCCTATATGTGAAGTTGAGTCAGGGGATCTCCCTAAAATGAAGATTTGGCCAGGACACCCTTGAGATGGAAGACGTCAATGACTCCCAGTGTATTCATTCAGCAAACGTCCACCCAGAGTGCCTGCTACATGGCAGGTGCCGTGATGAACAAGATGAACAAGACTGCTCTCGTGAGGCTTATAATTTAGTGTAAGGTGGGGTGCCCCCCCAAGAGATGAGTGAACAGATAGCAGTGCCCAGGGCCCACGCCAGACCTGTAAAGTAGCTCCTGAAAACTGGGAGGAGAATCTTTCTAGACTTGTGCTTCCTGACTCCACCTTATTCAAGGTCTCATCAACGGCCTTGGTGGAGAGTCAAGGAATACCCGCGCATCGTGAGCAATGCCGAGCTGAGAGAGAAAGCGCAGGCCCTGATCTGGGGTACCCCTGTTTAACCTCGGTTGCATGTGGGGAGCTTGAAAAGCCCCCCTGCCCAAGCACGTCAAAGTCATGGGGGAGAGGGACCCTGACACCTGCACCCCAACACTCCCTTTACTAAGGATTGTCACCTGAGCTAGCATCTGTTGCCAATCTTTTCTTTGTTTTCTTTTCTTCTTTTTCTCCCCAAATCCCCAAGTACATAGTTGTATATTCTAGTTGTGGGTCCTTCTAGTTGTGTGTGGGACGCTGACTCAGCATGGCCTCATGAGCGGCGCCATGTCTGGGCCCAGGATCCGAACCGGCGAAACCCTGGGCTGCCGAAGCGGAGCGCGGGTACTTAACCACTCGGCCATGGGGCCGGCCCCTGCAACAATCCCTCTATATTCTGTATGCTCTCAGCCTCGGCTCGGGCCATCCTTTCTCCATCGTAGTTCTTGGGTTTGGACCCCGGACCAGCAGCATCAGCATCAAGTGGGAACTCATTAGGAATGCAGATTCTTGGGCCCCACCCCAGACCCACTGAATCGGTGACTCTGGAATTGGGATCCAGACAGCTGTCCTGTTAACTAGCTCTCCAGTGAGTCTGATGAAGCTGAAGTTCCAGAACCGCTGCCCCAGGATGCTCTTCTCCCCTGATGAGGCCTCATCTTTGAGCCTGAGCTCAAGTGCCGCCTCCTCTGACAAGACCGTGCGCATCCTAACTCCATGTCCAACGTCTGTCCTGGCACTTCAGTACTCAGTCGTCATGGTGATTTTAGGTGTCTGTGTGTCTGCTAGACTCTGGGTTCCCCGGGGGACGGATTTTCTCCTATTCGGCTTTATGCTCTGGGGCCTAAAATAGCACGGAAGCACGGTGGGTGCTTCCTTAAATGTGGCCGAATGGAATTCTGCTATCTTCGTCTTCTCGGCCAGAGGCAGAGGCAGCTCTGGATGCAGGCCCTGCTTGCGGTGTTCGGAGATGCTCTGACTGGCAGCCAGCTCTGGCTCTGGGGCTCACCGCCTCTGGTCCCACTTGCTGCTGGCCCCTCAGTCCTTACTTTGCAGCGTCCTGAATCTCAAAACAGAAGCAGGCTGTGTAGCCTTTGGACAAGAGCACACGCTGGTGCCCTGGAGGCTCAGCTACAGTTCAGGATGTGCTCAGGAGCAGTGCCTGACAGCAGCTTCTAATCCAGCAAAGAGGGAAGGGGGCGTCTCCAGACAGCTGTGGATTTTTAGGACATGGAACTCAATAAAATATCTGTCTGGTTTTCTTTAATTTGTCTTCTGTAGATCACGTGCCTAAATGGGGATTAAGTCATAATTTGGTTCTTTGTGCTCTAAGCATGAGAATACTGAAAGTCAAACCTGGTTTAGTTTTTTCCTCTTAAACACTGATGGCTGCTGGACGTTGTCTTGCTGTGCGCCGTGGCTCACCCTTCAGAGTTTACCTGTGTTAGTTAGCCCTGTGCTTCACTGAAACGGATGGCGGTGTCGCAGTGTGAATCTGCTCGGTGTTGGAAAGGAGGCTGGACGGGAACGTGTTTACTGAGCACTCACTGCTCTCAGGTGCTGTTTTAGGTAATTTTGAGTAACTGTGTTATTTGGTCCTCATTCTACCGTTGTCTAAGATAGGTGACATGTTTGCTCTATGCTGAAAAAACTCAGAGTTGGAGGGTCTCAGACACTTGTTCAGGCCAGAGAGGTCCTCCCTGGTAGTTGTGGAGTCAGTGACTGTCTGGAGTTTGGATCTTCCTCCTCTGCGTTCAGGGCTTTTCCCGTACACTGAGCTTGTCGGAGGTACGTGCAATAAAAATTACCTTAAATTTTCAATTCTGGTTTATTATCACTGGTAAGTCTTTCTGAAAAAAATTTAATAAATTGTTTTCAATAATCTTTAGGATAATAATTATGTGACATGTCCAGATTCAAGTTCAGCTTTGTTTTATATCTATTGGGAAGAAATCCTTGAATTCTGAACACAATGTTTATGCCAAGAAAAATTACTTCTTCATGTTCTGTTTATTTAGGACTTAACTAAGAGCAGAATTTGCCAGATACACCCTATTTGTTTTCTTTAACTAGCAGGGAAAAAATCACTAACCGAAACCACGTTGTCAGGGTCTGACCACGATAAAGCAGGGTCGTAAATGCTGTGCCTGACCCTCGGCACCTGGGCCCAGCGCTGGGTCTCAGATGATGGCAGGACCCGCCTGGGCCTTGGAAGCACCTGACATTTCTGCTGTTTGCCTGCTCACGGGGGTGGCTCGAGGTGGGGTGAGGGGCCTCTTACCTGTGTGTAGATACTATTTGGTGGTCCTTGTGTGAACCAGCATTTTTCCTACCCTCCAACTTGCCTTAAATATAAGCTATTAAATAGGAAAAACCCTCAATAAACAAATATTTGTTGAGTGCCTACTCGCTGTCTTGTGAAATTCATTGATATGAGGACTACAATGGAATAAAATGTGCTCCCTGGGACTGTAGCTGACAGCTGAGGCAGAGCGAAGAGATTATTTGGCCCATTACCCTTATTTTATAGAAGAGTAAATTGAGAAGGAATTAACTAAATTATACAAGGTTATAAAATTATTCATTGTCCAAAGTAAGTAGATTCATCTTCTGGTCTAATATAATTCCACAACACCTTCAAGGGGCTTAAGAGTCCAAACTAAGAAGACTCAATTAAACAAAACAATTAGATAAACAAAACAATTATAAATAATTAAGTGTCTATAAAATGAGCAGGACGTCAGGGGGAAGAATGCACGTAGCCGGATGGGTCTCAGTGAGAGACTCACCCAGCAGGGCCAGGTCGAGTTGGGAGTGGCTAGCAAGGCAGGGACGAGGGCCAGGAGCGTCATGACCGCAGGGCTGGAGGGAGAGCACGTGTGCTCAGAGGAGGGGGAAGAGAGCCGTCTGACCACAAGGCCCAGAGCAGAGAGCAGCGGACTATATGGTGGGGGTCACAGTGCGGCCGCATTTCAAAGAGCCCACGAGTCCGGCAGAGGGCTTGGCCTTGATGTCCTCATTTCCTATGCAAAGATGACGTGGAAATTTATTATTTATGAAGTCTTTGATTTTTCCCAAGTTTGTCTCTGTATTTCTATAACAATTTGCATATACTTCTTATGTGATACATCAGATTTCCCAATTAGTTGTTTGTTTTAAAATATGCCTGTCTTTCCCATAACTTTGGGGCTTCTTGAGAACAGAGATTGTGTCTGTCCTGTCTCTGCATGTCCAGTGCCTGGCACAGACTGAGTGCTCAGAGGTCTTCAATGAGTGAGGAGGGAAGCTGTGGGAGTCCGAGTGGAGGGTGGCGCGGTAGATAGATGCACAGCTCAGTCAGCTGGGTGTCTGTGGGATGGGTTGGGTGCGTGAGTGGAGGATCAGGGCACGTAAAAGGAGCAGGCAGCAGACCAGACGAGAGGAGACGCAGTACCCCAGGCGTGTGGTGCTGAGCGCCTGGACTGGAGGGAAAGGAGGCAGTGCCTTTGAGGGGTGCTAAGAAGGAAGCATCTGCAGAACATGGTGAATGGTAGTTTGATGCAATGAGGGAGGCTGTGGTTGTTATCATTGCAGTTATTATTCCAGTGTGTTATTGTTCCATCGCATCTACTCTTCCTCGAGAGAAGAAAGCTGCTGTCAGTCTCATGGTCGTTCCTTGTAGATTATTTGTCTTTTCTCTCTGGTTGCTTTGAAAATCTTAACTTTCTCTTTGGTATTTTGCAGATCCGCTACAGTATGTCCAGGTATGGGTTAATTTTTATCTACTTGGGACTCAGTATGTGTCTTGAAGTGAGAAGCTGTGCTTTTGAGGAATTCTTCGAAATTCTATGCTATTATCTTTTGAAGTGTTACCTTTCCCTCTTTCTCTCTAGTCACTCCTTTGGAGCTCTTCTGTTGGACATATGTGACATCTTATCACTCTTCTAACCTCTCCTCCTGCTTCCCATCTTTTTATGCTGTGTTATAGGTAATCTCCATAGCCCTATATTTGAGGGCAATAATTTCTTTTTTTGCTGAGGAAGATTTGGCCTGAGCTAATGTCTGTTGCCAATCCTCCTCTTTTTGTTTGGGGAAGATTCACCCTGAGCTAATATCTCTACCAATCTTCCTGTGTTTTGTGTGTGGGTAGCTGCCACAGCATGGCCACCAATGAGTGGTGTAGGTCTGCACCAAGGAACTGGACCTGGGCTGCTGGAGTGGAGCATGCCGAACTTAACCACTTGGCCACTGGGCCGGCCCCTAAATTCCTTTTTGTAACTCATTGGATTTTTAATTGTAATGATTATATTTTTCAGTTTTAGAATTTTCATTTTGTTCTTGATTAAATGTATTCTTTTTTTCCAATTATTTTATTGGTATCATAATGGTTTATAATATTGTGTAATTTCGGGTATATTATTTATCAATTACTGTATGGACTTCATTGTGCTTACCACCAGTAGTCTAATTTTTGTCCGTCACCACACATATGTGGCCCTTTACCACTTTCACCCACTCGCAGCCCCCCTTCCCCTCTGGTAACCGCTAATCTGCTCTCTTTGTCCATGTATTTGTTTATCTTCCACATATGAGTGAAATTGTGCAGTATTTGTCTTTCTCTGGCTTATTTCACTTAATATCATACTCTCAAGGACCATCCATGTTGTTACAAACGGGAAATTTTGTCTTTTTTATGGCTGAGTAGTATTCCATTGTATATGTGTACCACATCTTCTTTATCCATTCATCAGTTGATGGGCACTTGGGTTGCTTCCATGTCTTGGTTATTGTGAATAGCGCTGCAGTGAACATAGGGGTGCATAAATCTCTTTGTATTGTTGATTTCAAGTTCTTTGGATAAATACCCAGTGGTGGGATAGCTGGGTCATAGGGTATTTCTATTTTTAATATTTTGAGAAATCTCCGTACTGTTTTCCATAGTGGCTGCACCAGTTTGCATTCCCACCAGCAGTGCATGAGGGTTCCCTTTTCTCCGCATCCTCTCCAACATTTGTTACTTTTTGTCTTGGTAATTACAGCCATTCTGGCAGAGGATCTGAATAGCTAAAGAAAACATGCAAATGGCCAATAGGTACATGAAAAGGTGCTCAACATCGCTTATAATCAGGGAAATGCAAATCAAAATCAAAAGGAGTTATCACCTCACACCTATCAGGATGGCTATTATTAAAAAAATAAAAGATGTGTGGTGGGGATGTGGAGGAAAGGGAACCCTTGTGCACTGTGGTGGGAATGTAAACTGGTGCAGCCACTATGGAAAACAGTATGGAGGCTCCTCAAAAAACTGAACATAGGGCTACCATGTGATCCCGCAGTCCCACTTCTGGGGATTTATCCAAAGAAATAGAAATAAAGTTCTCAAAGAAATACCTGAACTCTCCTGTTCATTGCAGCTTTATTCACAATAGCCCAGATGTAGAAACAACTTAAATGTCCATCCTTGAATGGACAGTGGATAAAGATGAATGGATAAAGAAAATGTGGTATATACATACAATGAAATATCATTTAACCTTAAAAAGAAGGATGCCCTGCCATTTTCAACAACATGGCTGGACCCAGAGGGCAGGCAGAAAGACAAATCCTCTGTGATTTCACTTATATGTGGAATCTAAAACAGTCAAACTCATAGAAACAGTAGAATGGTGGTTGTCAGGGGCTGGGGGGAGGGGGTGGAGGGGAGGTGGTAGTCAGAGGTATAAAGTTTCCCTTATGCAAGATGAATAAGTTTTAGAGATCTGCGGTGCTGCACAGTGCCTATAGCTAACAAAACTGTGTTGTTCACGTCGAATTTGCTGAGAAGGTAGATCTTAGGTTAAGTGTTCTTATCACACACACACACACACAATAATAATAAAGGTTGGGAGGACACTTTGGGAGGAGATGGATATGTCTGTGGCCCTGGTGGTGGGGATGGTTTCACAGGTGTGTAGTTATCTCCAAACTCATCGACATGTATATATTAAATACCTACAGCTTTTTACATGTCAATCATTCCTCAATAAAGTGGTTTTAAAAAAGAATATTAGAACCCGAAAAGAAGGCCTCGTGCAAAGAGAATATGATTTCCTGGCAGCATTACAAGGGCCTCACCAAATATAGGAGGACCCTCCCCGTTCCTCCATCTAGGGTTCTCTCCCTGTTGTTTAGCTCTTATTGGTAGTCTTCAATTATCCCGCTTATTTCAAATTTATAAATTTGTTTCAGATTTTACATATAAAGCATGATTTTTTAGTTAGGCAAGTCAGCTAAAAAGAACCATCAGTGAATTTCCTGATAATCTCTGAGCATTTCACATCTATTGGAATTACATGTGAAACCCTTATGAAAACTGGCTTTTTTTTAAGCCAGAAGGACAATAGGATCTGACTACTATGAGTAGGCATGCCAGCCCAAGAAAAACCTCCCCGAAACTCTGCAGTTTTACCAATGTGGGCCAAATTGTGTGGAAGAAATTCTCATGACAATGAATTCATCGTCAATTCAGTACTTATTCCTATAACCCCTAAGTCCTATTCTGTTCATTTGACATTTAGCATTTCAGTTCAGGGTACTGATAAATATGTGTGTGTGTGTGTGTGTGAGAGAGAGAGAGACAGAGAGAGAGAGAGGGGGTGATAGGTGAGTGGATTTGTGAAAGAGAAAGTAAACCTCGTTCATCGGTGTAGACAGATGCAAATGGTTTCTCTTCTTTAGTCGGTGGCTCCAGTTAATGCCAGATGAAAGCAATGACAGTTACGTTGGATCTTGTTTGGATGTTGGCTACTCATTAAGTTTAAGTACAGTATAAAAGTGCACACACACGTTAGCATTTGAACACATTTCATCGAGCACACACTTTAAAAGCGCCGGCCGTGGGCAAGTACTTGAAAGGCGGTTGTTAGGTCCTTTTGCACCTTCTGCTGTTTCAAAGGCATGATTGGCCGAATAGAGCACAGAGATCATCCGTCTTATGAAACCGCCGTGGTGGTGCTGGGAACTGTTTTATGGGAACTACCTTTATGCTGAGATCTAGCTGTGGATGCTTTCTGTGAGAGGGCCCAGCTTTGCCTTAACTATGGCTGGGCTGCACTCGCTCTGTGGCGTCTCTGTGATCTCATGGACATCTTTCCTAAAAGTCCTTTTAAGTCTGGTTTTGGTTTTTTTTGGGAACTTGTAACGCGAAACTATAAGCTATACTTGGATTCTAAGGTTAGTTAGGAAAGCTCATTTAACTAATATTGCAGCAAAAATACTGAACCTTTGCAATAAACAGGATAAGATACTATGACTGCGCCAGTGATAACACCGCTGAATGAGCGACACGTTCTTTTCTGTGAACCCGAATCCTGTGCAGGCTCCCTGACTGCCAGCAGCCTTGGACATGGTGGGCTCCCCGCCCCAGGGCCTCGTCTCTGGGACCCGCCTCCCCCACTGCTCCTTGGCAGCACTCCTGTGAACTTGTTCTCTCTACCCAACTTGTGAATGCTGGCGCTGCTCAGAGTTGGCCCCGTGGGCTGCCTCTGCTCTCTCACATCCTCCTGAGTAATCCCATCGACCTCCATGCCGCCACTGCCATCCACCGGATTGGTCTCTCCAGGTCCACCTCCCTGCTGGTCTCCACACCCACCCACTGTCTGCACAGCATCTCCCTTGCATGTCTCACAGTCTCCTAAAGCTGAACTCACAGCCCTGTCTCCTCAACGGGGTTCTTCTAGGGTCCCCAGCTCTAGTATCAGCAGCCCATCCACTCAGTTGCTCACGCCCGACCCCTGGGCATCCTTGACCCCTCTGCCTGTGTGCAGCAGAGGCAGTGACTCAGAGGACCCTGCAGTCTCTGTCTCCCGCATGCGCCTGGCTCCACCCCCGTTCCCTCCACTGCCAGCATCCTGGGTCAGACTCCACGCACGGCGTCTCAGGGGGGCCTCTGCACCTCCCTTCTGATGTGCTTCTGCTTACTTAATTCCAGCCCAAGGAGAAGAAAACTGATTCCTCTGGCGAGAGCAAGGCATCAGTAAGAAACAGTGACTCAGCGTTATTGTGCATTTTCCAAGAACAGCCCTCCAGGGAGGGCCGCTGCAGGTGGGAGAGGAGCTCTCCTTAGGAAGTCCCGTCCCTGCCCCACCCCCGCCCCGCCCCCACCCCCACCCAAGGGCGGATTTGGTCCCAGTCTGTGTCTCCACCCTTGGAGGTGGCAGCGTCGGGTGGGGCGGAGGGCACTCCTGGGACTGTATTTCACTGCAGATAGTGGAGGAGGACTGCAGGAATTTACGCACACGAGAAGTCTGGCAAACTGAGGCTCGCAGGGCAGCTCCACAGGATAATCTGACCCTCAGGATCCTTCTGTCTTTCTGTTTCCTGGACGGATGTCCATTCTCACGACTGCTTCGTTGTCTAAAATAGCTTCTGATGCTCCAGCCGTCCTGACAAAACCGGCAGGGAAGGAAGGGAAGAAAGAAACAGGAGGCCCCTTTCCAACTGAGTTAGGCGTCTCAGAGCCCTTCCTCTCGCACCCCCTCGGCCAGAGCAGCGCCCTGCAAACGTCAGGCTCTGTCACCAAAGCCCAGGGAGATGATGGGCAGCAACCAGCCACCCTGGCCACAGTGGGCGTGACTGTGCGGCCTTTTCTGTGTCATATTGATTGGACCAGGCTGTGGGCCCACAGCTGAGGTGGGGGTGCGGAGGGCGGAGACGGAGACTGGAGAGGCAGCCATGCATTTTGCTGGTTCGAAGTCACTTAGTCCAAAGCAGCTTAGGGGAAAAGGCCCCTACGTGTCCAGCCCCATTTACTGGATTGTACACTGGGGCTGGGGGCTGACGGCCAAGGACACAGTGAAGTGCCCTTCGGCCTGATGGCTGTTTGGCTCCTGTGTCTCCCTCAAGGACTCACGGGGACTGAGGGTGGTGGCGAGGGGCAAGACCCAGGATGCCCGGGTCCCCTCCCCAAAAGTCGGCACATAGGTCCCTGTTGTCCCTTTATTTCCAACAACTGAGATAAACATGTTCTTGCTGTGTGGACCGAGGTAGTTCAGAGCCCACCGTCTGCTATTCATTTAAATCAGCATCTCTAGTCCGTCCTGCTTTTGTAAGTAATTTGCTCAAGAATTGGGAACCTAGGCAGGGGAATCAACTTTTTTACGGACAATTTACGCCTCATGTGCTTATTGGTCGTTTGTGTGCCTTCTTTGGAGAAGCGTCTGTTCAAGCCCTTTGCCCATTTTTGAATTGGGTTTGTTGTTGTTGTTGGGTTGTAGGAGTTCCTTGTATATTCTGGATATCAGCCCCTCTGAGAGACGTGATTTGCAAACATCCCCCCGTTCCGCGGGTTGCCTTTGAACTCTGGGGACGGTCTCCTTTGATGCACAAAAGTACGCTCGTTACCTTGAGGATTTAAACGAATAGGAGGCTTTCTTAGAAACAAGTGCTTTTGTAAAGCAGAATTTCCTCACTGGCTTGCTTCGTGATGCTTTAAAAAATAGATATACTTAAAAATCTCCTAATCCACAAATTAGCAATAATGGTGTATAATACTGGGAAAATACCATTCCTGGTGCGCCATGAAAACACACACAAAACATCACTTCCATCTCTAGATGAGGATGTACAATGTTGCACAGATTTTTTTTTGCGTTTCCTGGCTTAATGTGGCCATTTCCTCTGGCGTCCAGTTAAATGCGTAACCCCTTCTGAGACCCAGGGACGCGTCTGGGCTCCCTGCTGTCCCTCTCGCCGCCCACTGAGGAGCTGGTGGGGCTCCACTCGATACAGGAGTTCTGCCAAGTCAGGGCACAGCTTGAGGCCCCATCGGAACTTCATCTTTTAATTACAGAAATGTTAAAGAAATAGTCACGCGGGTAGCAAAGATTGGCTTTTCAGCTGCTATTTTATGGCGCTATTAACTCAGAAACACCATTACTAAAATGTAATTTTTATTATTACAATTAAAGACTGATTTGACTTTATGAGATCATGCATTTTTATTTTATGAAAGTTTTATAGTTAAATTCAATTTAAAAGGTTACTCTGTATTGGAAGTAAAGATAAGCAAGTACAGCATTAGAATTCTACTGTACTTCTCTCGCGAGTCCGAAGTTAGACATTTCATGCAGCCAATTAACAAACGTTTCCTGATAAAACCACATAATAGCTGAAGAAAAACAAACTTGGCTTGTTCTGTTTGTGAAATAAAATAAACGTGGCTTATTTCTGTGAGATCACAAGCAGCTGTGTGCTTGTTAGATCTATCAACTTAAGCTGACTGTCAATTTTCTGCGGAGCATAAAAGTTGCTTTCCTTTCAGCTGAATCTCGGAGGGAGGTGTTTCTTTGGATCAAAGTGAGCGTTCGTTGCTGTTTTATTGTTTGCGCGGTGAGAAGTTGTGCAAATGGACGCCAGCCACTCAGAGCACCAGCTTCTTGTCCTAACGTTTCACAGAGGGAGGAAGTCTGGGGCGCTGACCAGGATATGTTTGTGTCCCGAAGATGTGCACAGCCATCCCGTGGCTCTGACGGCCGGCTCAGGTCTTAGGAGGTTCCCATGCCAGTTTTGAAGGCTTTTATGTTGTTTTGATGGAGGAAAGGAATGTAAAAGAGTATTTGCACCAAATAGATTAAGCTGTTAGTAAACATGTCCCCTTGAGATTAACTGATGTGGGGACAAAGGAAGTGCTTTGTCGTTGTCAGCTGGGTTTGTCTTAAGTCACAGGGACAAACAAGTGGAGCAGGGGCCCTCTTTAGACCCTCGAATTGGAGAGGCTCTGTGAAATGAGGGAGGATGGAATTGTATTCTTCCCTCATTTACTTCGCTAAAAGCTCGCTCTTCTATCTCTCACTGGTTTTTCCGAGATCAAATTAGCATAGGGACAAATATTACTCAGGAATGTGAGTTCTTTAAGGTCTCAGCACTTGTGATAAATAAGTCTTGCTTGTAAGTGGCTGATGGCAAATCCCTGTGGCCGCCCCAGCGCCACTGGTGATAATTAATCTCACCATCAGCCGTGAAACAGAGGGAGCTTGCTGGCCGTTCTGGGCTGGGTTGCTGGGCAGGCCAGGCCCTGAGAGAGGCTGTCCTGGAGTTGGCACTCACTTCCTGCCAGCACTAGTCACTGGGCCCTCACCCATTAAAAAAAAAAAAAAGGAAAGAGAAAGAAAGGACTCTAGGTTCTGGGGGCCTTGGCTGGAAGTCTTTTGGTCCTGGAGGGGCATATAAAGCCCAAAGGAATTCTGAAGGAGGAGAAAGGGCATGAGACCCACGGGAAGTGGGGTGCCCTCCCGGCAGACTTTGGTGAAGCCAACTCTTCAGTTGTTTCAGTTTCAAAAGATGAGTGTTTGGGTTTAAACTGGCCTGTGTCAGAGAAATGCTGGAGAGCCAGGATGGAAATGTAAGATGTGGACGCTGGGTTTCTTCTCCTTGCAATAGTTTTTTTTTTTTTTTTGTAAGGAATAGTTACTTCCAGTAACTCATGAAGTTAGGGTTATTAGCTGACCAAAACTGGGAGCTCACCAAGAAAGTTCACAGTAATGACAAGGAGGTGTCCTGGGGCCCAGTTGTCAATCTTGGTGCTAACATTTCTTGCAGGAATTCTCAAAGAAGATGCCTCTATAGGCAATCGTGAACTGAAAAATTCCAGTTGGAGAATCGCATGGGTCTTTTAAGTATAAAGGATTGACCAAATAAGAGGATGTCCTCCCCTTTAAAGCTGCCAGGGTCCTGCAGGGGTGTCTGTGGGGAGCGTGTCCCCAGGGAAAGGCATGGATGTGGAGGCCTTGGCACGCTGGAACATGACTTGCGTGCTCATTCCACACGCGTCAGCTGGAGTCCCTAACAGAGCGTCAGGTCCCAGGAACCAGGGACTGTGTCTTCTCCTGCTTCTGTGGGATCCCAGGAACTTCTATCCTCACAGCCTCAGTCCTAAAATGGATGTGCCAGTCCTGAATTCACAGGGCGGTGTGAGTCATAAACCGGATAACAACATGTCACACACACAGCAGATAGCCTAGTGTGTTCCAGGGCTTGGAGAAAACTAGCCCTCCCTCGTCTCGTAATCAGAGCTGGTTCAGGGACATTTCCGTGAGCCGTGCCCATTCACCCTTGCTCTCGCCTAACCGCCAGGTTTATGGTGGCCAGCCGTGTTTGTCTGATTAGGAGTTTGCAGTGTCCTTACTACTTAACCCTGTGACCCAGACTGACAACGTCAGACTGGTCACCTCTGGAATGACTTTGATGCCATCACAGTGACATATGGTTACTAGGCACCGCTCAGAGGAGGGTCTTGTTGGCTGCTTCCCTGCAGTCAGAGGGGGTACCTCTTCCGTGTGAGGCTGTGACGGTCATTAAAGAGTGACTAGGGATGAGGGGTGGAACGGCCTAGCGGCCGTGCTGGATTCGTTGCGTCTTTGTCCTGTACACGCAGAAAGCTCCAGGTCCTGCTTCCCTTTCAGTTGGGTGTGGCCGCGTGACTGAGTGTTAACCGATGGAATTTAAGCAGAAGTCGTGTGTCCTACTTGTGGTCTGGCTGTGGAGAGTTCTCACGGGCAAGGCTTTGAACTCTCCCTGTCCGCCACTAATGTTGACACCCCAGAGACCTCAGCAGCCGTGAACGAAAGATGGGAGAGCCTTCACTAGACTGGCGTTTCGAGGAGAAATACAATTTTATTGTGTTAGGCCGTGGAAATTTGGGGGGTTGTTTGTTACAGATGCCGATGTTCTCTTTGTTAATAACTCTGGGAGCACCATCCCTCAATTCCTGAACTGGAAAACAGGCAACAGCTGTAACGCTTTCTTCGCTCTCATTTCCAGGCCAACTCCAAAGCCTGTGTTTTTGTTTTTCTTAACTGTTTTTGAGATGATTTTAGACTCAAGAAGAGTTGCAAATTATTACAGAGTTGCCATATATCTCTCACCTGGCTTCCTCTAAGCTTAACATATAACCGTCATATAATCAAAACTAACAAAACACCGCAGAAACGAACACTGGCCCAATACTGTTAATTAAACTTCAGAGGTTACTGGATTTCACTAGTTCAGGGACCTGTGAAGTGTGGCAGGAGCGAAATGTGAGGCTCCTGCATAGTTTGCATTCTAGGAGCAAAGTGTGTCTGTTGGAAGACAACCAGCTCCCCTCACGTTCCCACCACAGACAGACGCCACGGGCAGCACAGGACCAGATGCGTTCTCATGTTGGATTGATGTGATAATGGAAGTAACTAGAAATGGGAGCCTCACTGGATCCAGGGATAGGGCACCACCTGACTGTCCTGGAGGAGGTAGTAGGTGGGAACCTTGGTGAAGTCAAGAGAAGAAGGCAAGGAATGAGAACTTGGATATGAAGTTAAGTATTCTTAAACATTTAGGGCTTTGCATAGATGTACAAATACAGGCACGGTGTCCGCAGACTTGTTGGGCCCAGCGGGCCTGTTGCTCCCGCACAGACTGAAGAAGGAAAGCACTGGCCGTGAGTCTTGCCGTTGCATATCCGTTTTGCTTGCTTATTCTATTGTGATCGCTGCGCTGGATAAACCATGAACTGGGAAATTGCATGAGTTGGCCTGGCATCAGAACAAGCTGGAATCCATTGCTTGGATGTTGCCCTGTCCTCTTACCATTGCCCAGAAGCGTTAGGTGCCCCAGACTGGGGGTGTGCAGGGGTCATTGATGGAGCTAGCTGCACTCCTGTGTGTGGTGTGTCCTGCTTATAGTGTCCCATTTGATCTTCATGGTGGCAATACTCGTCTTTGTCCCCTCTCCTTTGGCTCCCCATATATCCGCATGGAAGGATGTACACACAGGATAGCTACGTTTTGGGATTGAGGGTGGGGTCCAGCGTAGGGTTCTGCTGGAGAGGACAAGTGTGAGTGGGAAGCGCTGTCCTTCAGAGGTGAGGGGAGAGAGCACATGATGGGCACGGGGAGAGGAAGCAAGGGAGATGCAAGCACATAGGAGATGATTTCGTCTGATAGCTCTGCTTAGGGCCCATGTGTTAGTCCGCTCAGGCTGCATAACAAAATGCCTCAGACTGGGCAGCTGAAACAGCAGAAACTTATTCTTTCATGGTTCTGGAGGCTGGAAGTCTGGGATCAAGGTGTCGGCAGGGGGCGTTTCTCCTGAGGCCTGTCCTTGGCTACGGGCGGTCACCTTCTCTGTGTGTCCTCCCTGGTGTCCCCCTCTTCTCGTGAGGACAGCAGTCATGTTGGATCAGGGCCCCGCCCTTATGGCCACATTTAGCCTCATTGCTTCCTTAAAGGCCCATCTCCAAATACAGTCGGAGTTGGGGTCAGGGCTTTAGCATAGGAATTTTAGGAGGACTGTGGATAACAGCCTCCTGTGACTATCTGATCTGTAGATTGGGGCCCTGTTGCCTAGTTACCATCAGTTTTAAAATAAGAGCAGGAGACTCTCTTGCCAGCCACAATGATCCTTTCCTTCCTGAAGACGTGGATGCTGGGGACAGACACGTAAGTCAATAATGACCTCAGCCCTAGCATGTTCTGTTGTGTGCACACCACACGGTGTCTGACCTGAGTGTCCTCCCAGCTTTTACACCGAAAGAGCAAGTGCGTGAGTTCCTGGCCCTGGATATGCTCCAGGTTTATAACCATGGACGATTCCTACTTAATTGCTATTTTGACCCATAGTTTCCTATAACCTAGTTATTAATTATATCTGCTCTTCCTGCCTCATAGGTTTTCATGAAGATTGAATAAGATCACATAAGATCATGGAGTGAAACCCTTGGTCCTTATTGGACTCAATCATTTGGCTCTTTAGTTCCATAGATATTTATGGAGAGCTTGTTATCTTCTAGCAGGTGTTAGGGATGGAAAACTGAAGAAGACTGACATTGTTCTGAAGACAAAGGAAAGACGAGGAAGGAGAAAATGATCTCACAGACAGATCATTTCAGAAAGATGCATGTAGGCGCGACATGCTGTCCATGCACGCGGGAAGGGCATTTAGCTCAGCCTGGGCTCACGGGTGGGGCTGTCAGAGAAGAGTTCTAGTTTTTCTAATGTACTGCAATCAAACTGAAGTAAACTGGAACATAATGCCTGAATATTCCTTTAAAAAATAGAGTCCCCAGTGCTCCTGAGAAAATCACTCAGCAAGTAGAAAATAATTCAGCTACTGGATTCAATGTGTTCAGATACTGCATTAAATAGTGTACATAGAAAATCCAAAAGAATCCACAGGTGAACTGTTGGAATTAATAGGTAAAGTTTTCAAGGCCGCAGGGTATAAGGTTAATAATAATTGCATTTCTATATGTTGTCATTAGATAACTAGAAATAAAATTTTAATAAATTACCTGTAGCATCACAGACATGAAATAGCTAACAGAAAACCTAGTGAAAGATGTGCAAGATCTCTATACTGAAAATTATAAAACATCGCTGAAATAAAGAAGATTCTCATATGTAGAGAGACTCGCCACATCCATAGATTGAGAGACACACTTCTGTAAAAATGTCATTATTTTCAAGTACGTCTGTAGATTCAGTGCAATTCCAATCAAAGTCCTGCAAATATTTTATGGAAATTGGTAGGCTCTTTTTAAAATTTACGTAAAAATAAAGGGCCGAGAATAGCAAAGGGAATTTTGAAGAGGAAAAATGTTGGAGAATGACCTATGTTGTAAACATCCAAAGACACCATAGATGAGAATGGCCGAGAGGTTTGTGAGGCCACGTGTTGTAAGACGTGTCTAATCTCATTATTCTCCATACCCCTTTTCTGCTCTCACTTTTATTTCCTTCTGTCTTTGTCAGCTCAGGCTGCCATCACAAAATGCCATCATTGGGTGGGCTTAAACAGACTTTATCTTCTCAGAGTTCTGGAGGCGGCAGGCCCAAGATCAGGGAGCCAGCAGGGTCAGGTTCTGGGAGGACCCCCTCCCGTGGGTTGCAGGCGGCTGCCTTCTCCTGTGACCTCCCATGGCCTGTCCTTGGTGGGCTCTCTGGTGTCTCTCTCATACCAGCCTTATGACCTCATTTAACCTTCACTACTTCCCCAGAGAGCCCATCTCGGCAGCCACACTGAGGGTCAGGGCCTCGACATATGAACTTGGGGAGGACACAGGCACTCAGTCCATATCACCTTCCCTCTCCTTTTTAAGGATTTACCAGCTTAAGTTGGACTCTTAGCTCATTAATTTTTAATTTTTTTCTCACATGCACATAAGGCGAAGTATTTCTCTTCAGGTACCGTGTCAGCTGTTTCCCCAAATTTTATTTATTTATTTTGCTGAGGAAGATTGGCCCTGAGCTAACATCTGTGCCAACCTTCCTCTATTTTGTACGTGGGATGCCTCCACAACATGGCTGATGAGCAGTGTGTATGTCTGTGCCCAGGATCCGAACCTGTGAATCCTGGGCTGCCGAAATGGGACGCACAAATTAACCACTATGTCACCTGTCCGGCCCATTTCCTCAAATTTTAGATGCATATTACATCGCTTTTCATTTGATTCTAAGTTTGTAATTTCCCTTTAAAATGACATTTGTTGGCCCAGCCATGTATTTTCCTCCTGTCTCATTCAGCTGTGTGAGTGCAACAGTGCAGAGATTAAATGTTGGATTTAAATATTGTTTTTAAAACTGAGTTTTTAAAATTTAAAAAGTGAGCATGTATTGTGAGAGTGTGTGTGTGAGCGTGGTGTGTGTGAGTGTGTGATGTGCATGAGTGTGTGGTGTATGGTGTGTATGATGTGTGTGGTATGTGGGTGTATGCCCCGTGTGCGGGTGTGCAGCGCGCGTCCCCCTCCGCGCTGGCGCAGGGCTCCCCGGGGGCGGGTCCGTCCGCGCTCCATCCCGAGGCCGCGTCCCCGCGGGTGTGAGCGGCGCGCGGGGCCCGCAGGCGGCTGCACAGGGCGCCCCCAGCGCTGCGGCCTCACCTCGCGGCCTCGGAGCGGGGCGCGTCCCCGCCCGCCCGGCCCGGCGCCCCCCGAGCTCCCGCTGCAGCCCGGGCTCAGCCCGGCCCCCCTTCGGAACCGGCCGCGGGGTCGGAAGCTGGCGGCCCGGGTGCCGGCCCTGGGCCCCCAGGTCACCCAAGTCGGGGCTGGCTCACTGCCTCCCCCGGCTTCCCTTTTCACTCTCGGCCCCTGGGGCTTTCTGCTCTTTCTCTTGAGCTCAGCTATGGGTTTTAACTGCTCCTCCCTGACCTCGTTCTCCCTGTGGAGTGCTGGGAGACGCCCTGTTTGCATCAGTCCCGGCCCCCAATTCCTGGAAGCAGGCCACGATATTGTTTCATCAGGGTATGTTCAAGCACAAGCTTTGTTTTATTAAGTGAATGACACCCCCTCACCTGGCCTGGGGTGAGTGAGTCTGGATTAAAAATAATAGTTCATAGCATTCATTTGATCTGTACTTCCCCCCAAATCGTTGGCATTAGCATCTTCCCTCTTCCTTTCGTGCGGATGTGCCGCTGATGTGTCGTGTCCACGCAGCAGCTGGTCTTACTCCAGGAGGAGGACGCTGGAAGCCGGCTGTGGAGTGTGCCCCTCAGGGGGCAGGTCTGGCGTCTCATGGCTTGTCCATTGTGACTTTTCACACGTATCGTTTGTCTGATATGCTAACAATTCCACCACCCACGTCTGGGGGCCCATTTCCTTCCGGTGACATTTCACGCAATCCCTCTGCTTTTTCCCATCTGTTGATTAGACTGAAAATCCATCAAGGACCAACTCTTTTTGCAGCGTGACTAAATTCTGAAGACATCTAGGGGTTCTTTGGGAGGAAATGGGTGACTAGATAAAAAGATATCTCTAAGTATATTGAGCAATCCTGAGAAGAGTGTTATTGGAGCACCTGAAATTATTTAATTCCCTTCCTTTTCTGCTTTGTTGAATTTCATAAGAACCTTAAGTTATGAAAACGAAGCAACTATCTTGCACTTTGGCCGGCTGCCTGAAATGGTTTTAAATTGGATCTTATAAATATTCCATAAAGTTCTACGTTAAGGGGACCGCTTTTTCCTGGCAGTTAGCCTGTTGGATGGCATCTTAAACATTTATGCCATTTTTGCAAAACTTGACAAAAACATTTCAGATATTAATAGTTTTGTTAATAAATTACTCAGCACAAAAACTATATATTATTTAAGAAAATCTTTGGAACGAGTCACTCTGCTGTTTTACTTTTGACACTTGCAGGACGTCACTAGTCTACAAAATATCCGTTTAGCGCTGCACCTCAAAGGGAGCGTTTAAAAGATTCCCAGTGCAATGTCACCGTGCTGTCTTCTCCGTCAGGAGAGGCAGCCAACAGACCAAGGTCTCTGGCTCCATGTGAAGAACTCATCACTTCTTCTCAGTTCTGTCGGGCGTTTGGTGTCCCACTCGGGACTGACCGCAGTGATACCAAGGTGGTGTGCATCAGTGCAGTGTATATGAATACACATCTTCATATAGAAGTGAAACTATTTTTTTAAATAGTGGTAAAAGTGACATCCTCAAATTGCAGTGTATTCCATATTTTAACACACCAAACCATTAAGACATTAATTTATGCTACCAGATTAATCTATTTGGGGAAGACTTTAGAATAAAGAATGTCCTGCCATTTAGGGGGCACTTCTTATAACTCTATCCTTAATTTTAAAAGTTTTAGCTCTTAAACGATTTTTTTTTTTTTGGGTGAGGAAGATTTTTCCCTGAGCTAACATCTGTTGCCGATCTTCCCTTTTTATTGCCTGAGGAAGATTAGCTCTGAGCTAACATCTGTGCCAATCTTCCTCTATTTCGTATGTGGGATGCTGCCACAGTGTGGCTGGTGAGTGGAGCAGGTCCACGCCTGGGATCCCAACCTGTGAACCCAGGCCGCCAAAGTAGAGTGCATGGAACTTTAACTACTTGGCCACTGGGCCGGCCCAATCATTTTTGTTTTGAATTTGGGTTTGTGATTCCTATTCGCATCAAATTCTATGAAAGATTATGCTACCCGAGTGTGTGCGTATGTTTGTACTGGCTGCTGGCTCAGTGAGGCGTGAGGCAAGCTCGGGAGTGTTTATTTGGGTCTGATCTGGTGATGAGCCACCTGTCAGGTGTGTAATGACAGGTGGACGTGCATCTCAGCGTTGTGCTCTTGTGTCTCAGGTGAGCGTGGTGTGTGTTGTGAGTCTGGCGCTCCGTTTCTTGCTTTTAGAGTTTCCTACTCATCTTCTTTCAGACTTCTGGTGCAGGCTGACCAAAGAGTGGCCTGAGACCCCAAGGGACAATGTTAAACCCTCAGCTGTTTTCAGCTCTGTAGGGCGCTGTGCGACTGGAACAAAATGCAAGAGTAGGTTGGACACAGAGCTGAAAAAATGGCTCTGTAACCAGCAACTCCTGATTTCGGATGCTCATCAGAACTCATCATTATTTTCATTGGTTTGCTTTATAATAGGATATTAATATATTTATTAATTATTATACACATTATATACATCCAATATACTATCAACAGTGTCTGTTTTGTATATTGAGGTTCCATGTACATTTTCTTTTTCAGAAAAGGGTTCTGCTACTAAAGATATTTGAAAACTCTGCCAGGCTGGTGAGAGCACGGATGTGAACTCAGGCAGAGCTGAGTCTGAATTTTGGCTCTGAAACTTCTAGACTTACGACTTGGGCCCAGTTACCTAAGCTCTGAGGTTCAGTCTCTTTACGGGTTAAGCACGGATTACACCTCCTCCGGGGGTCTGAGATGAGGGTTGAGTGAGTGGTGTGTGCACCATCAAGTGTGGCGTGCAGCATGCTGACATAGATGGTGTTTATTCATGTTGGTGTTATTGTGGTGTGATAGGCTTCTTCGCTTTAAAACAGTACAATCAAGAGTCAGGAATTCACGGACTGGCCCGGTGGCATAGTGGTTAAGTTCAGTGCTCTGCCCTGGGGCCCAGGATTCGTGGATTCATATCCCAGGCGCAGACCTAGCGCCGCTTGTTGGGCCATGCTGTGGCAGCCTCCCACATGAAACACAGGCGGTTTGGCACAGAGGTTAGCTCAGCAACAATCTTCCTCAAGCAAAAAGAGGAAGATTGGCAGCAGATATTAGCTCAAGGCCAATCTTCCTCAAAAAAAGAAAAAGAAACATGGTGTTAATTAAAATGTAAGTCTAGGAGTGAAGAAAGGTAACAAATGTGTGGAATGGGGCTATTTTTACGTATGTTGTGTTTACATTTGATAAAAAATAATTACCATTTGGCCTTCAAATTATAAAACAACATTAATGAACACAACAGAACTTATCTTACTGTATTTTGTACTGTCTCTGTGTGCAGACTCACAGGTAGTTGAGAATTGCGCAGTAGAGTTGTGTACATTTAATAATTGTTGTATTATTTTCATCAATTTAGAATGATAGAATTGTGAATTTGGAAAGAATACCAGAGATTATCTAGAGGATGTCTCTTCACTTTACAGACGATGAAACTGAGGCCAGAGAAGTGAGGAAACTTGCATAGACTAGTTGCTAGCTAATTAGCAAGAGATCAGAGCAGGAATCTGGATTTCTTGATGCTCCGGCGGATGCCCATGCCACCATCTTTGCTTGGTGACCGTTTGTTGCTGGGCTTCCAGGATGCTCTGGTTCCAAACATTCAGTCTCGTCCTGAGATGGGGTGTCAGATAAATGCCAGCCTGTGTGTGTCATGACTTTTGGAAGGGATGATAGGATCCCTGTTGATAGGGTAACTTTGAAGACTTATTCCCAGGGCGTATAGTTCTCTGTTAGACAGTGACAACCCACTGTGGAAGCCATGAGCTGTGTCCTTTATTCATTTCCTATTCTCCATCTGAAAAGTGCACAAGCCAGAAGAAGCAGGAGCCCTGTCCTCAGCAGTGTTAGTGAGCGGTGAGCAGTGACAGATGAAAAGTCCACTGACTGAACTGAGATAATTTCTTCATGGGGAACTTATATTAGGTTAAAGTCTATGCTCTTCCCCTTCCCTTTGCAGCTTATATACCCCAGATCTGAAAAGATCTCATGAAAAGTAAGCTGGGCATGGATATAGATGAAGAGAGAATTCAGCATGCTGGAGCTTTCATTGAGTAACTGGTTTATTAACTTATCTGTCCATTCACCAAATTGTCATGAAGGGCTTCCTACATCCTGAGGTCACAATCCTTAACACATGGTAGATGCTTAATCAATGGTAGATGTTATTATTATTATTTGTTAGTATCTATCCCTTTCCTGAGATGTGCTGAAACATGTTAGGTTCCACCCTTGCAGAGCTCCAAGCTGAGGCACAGGGCTGCGGGGGGTCAGGGGGTTAGAAAGCACGATGGGTATTTGGAGACCACATTTAGTGGGTCTTAGTTTTTTTATCTACTCTGACAAGATAATCTCTGTCTTTTAATTAGTGTATTTAGACCATTCGCGTTTAAAATGATTATTGATGTAGTTTGATTGCTATCATGTTCATAATTGTTTCTATCTGTTGCTTGTTCTTTATTTTTTCCCTCTCTTTTTCTGCCTTCTCTGGTTTTTATGTTACATGATTAAAATGTTCCATAATCCCATTTCCTCTCCTCTCTTAGCACATCAATTATACTTATTTCTGTTAAAATTGTTTTTCGTGGGTACCCTACAGTTTGCAATATACATTTACAGCTAATCTGAGTTCATTTTCAAATCACACTACACTGCTTCATGAGGAGGGCAGGGACCTCATAACAAGGTGTTCACAATCCATCCTGCCATCGCTGGTAACACTGCTGTCCTTCGTTGCCCTTATCCATGTGCTATAATCACCCAGGACATTGTTAGATGATTACTTTGAACAGTTATCTATGAGATCAATTAAGAAGAAAAAAGTATTTTATTTTCCTTCCTTTATTCCTTCTGTAAGTTGACCTGAGCTCCTGACCTCTGTCATCTTCCCTAGGAGAGGAAGGAAGGCTGGAGGGGGCTGGAGTGGGTAGTGGTCTTCCCCGAGGTGGGATAAGTCTTTTCCCTGCAAAGTAGCCTTTGTAGGGGTGAGGGCTCCAGGTGTCTTTCTCACTGGCTACTTTCCCCCTCGCCCTGCCAGAAACAGAGGGGGATTTTTCTTGGCTCTTCAGCTGAGAATCTGGTGGGGTTCCTGGAGGTACAACCCATGAAAGTGTGGGGTGACCCCCAAGACTATGGCCCCCAGGAATTTCTCACTCTCAAGCCAGTCCACATGCAGCCCCCAGCAATTCCTCGAAATCACTGTTTAAGTGTTCCCACCAGTAACGGCTGCACCCTTCTGCTCCAGTAAGTTGATCGTGCCAACGTTCTCTGTATTCTTCTGTGTCTGCAGTTTTCGGGCCATGGTTTGCCCGTGACCACAATTCTGGGATGGCCCTAAGAAAGGTTGTTGATTTTCAGTTTGTTCAGGTTTTTCTTGTTGCGAGGGCAGGAGAGACAGCTTCTAAGCTCTTTGTACATTGAAGCAATTACTGAGTGGCAAGGAATTGTTCCTTATTTTTGTGTATTTTTTCATACGTTTTAATAATTTTTCCATTGAAATGTCTTATAGACACTTAAACTAGGAAGTTTGCTTAGGATATCCCTAATGTTACCATTTTTAAATTAATTTTTTTTACAAAAAACGGCATTAATGTTATTTTTCTCTAGAATGCTACCAAATCATTCCAATTCTGGGAGGATTGGTTAAGAATGTAATTCTACATAATAAGGGCTTGTGCACAGAGACGCACGTTGTAGCAACATGTGTGGAAGGTCTTTGAAAATTATCTAAATCATTCGTCATTTGCCTTACACTGAATCTATTCCGTAAATTATCCTTTGTCTTATCTTTCATGTCTTCTCTACCCAGCTAGGTCTGTAAGCTCCTTGAGGACAGCGAGGCTGTGTTATATTTCTTTAAATGCCACTCATCACTCCCACTGCCATGAACCTTGGCACATTTGTGTTTTTCAGTCACATTCATTAGGGCAATGAAATGATGAACAAGAAAGACACGGTCCCTACCCCAGGGGATTTAGATTACTGTCTAGAAAACAGTTTAGATTGCTTAAAACTGTACTGGTTGTTTTTAATTAGGTTGAGATAAGCACTGTGAAGGAAAACGCTATGTGCAAGGACATACAGTGCAGAGTGACTTGCACGTCGTAGGTCCAGACTCTTTTGGCTCGTCCTGAGTAAATGATGTCTGAGGATGCATTTGCTTGTGGAGGAGGCGTGATTTTCAAGTTTGTCCAACCTGACTCGCCTTGTCGTCACACGATGCAGGTGACATTTTTCAGAAACAGAGCTGCTGTCTCCTCACCAGCGATGTTTCAGTCAAGGTGCCAAACCCGGGTGTCACTGATGTGTCATGACAGAACTTGATTTTCGCTTTCTAGATTCTATCAGAACTATGCTGTTGGAGCCCTGGGGTTTTATTAGTGTTATGAGGGGTTGTGAAGCTGCGTTCCATTTCACCTTTCCAAAAAGACGTCCTCCTGGTAAGTCATTCCCACAAGCAGAACCCCGGGCACATGGCCTCGGCGCTGTCAAGTGTGGTCATGACTTTGTAGTTTGTTACTGTTACTGTTTTTATTTGTGTTTTATTGTAAATACTCTAGATTGAAGTAGTATGGATCTGGAAGTTTTGAAAAATCAAAGGAAAAACTGTGACATTTTGCTTGGTTGTACTTCTGATTTCCAAAATTGTGCATAACTTCCTGTAACCACTGCGTGTTTGGCAATTAACCTTTGAATTTTCTTACTCCAGTGACAAGCTTTGCTAATAAGAGAAGTTTCAAATGGAACTTCTAATTTTTCCTCTTTCATATGTGTGTTCTGATCTGTCCTACAGGTATAAGTGGGAGATTTGCTTTTCATATATTATCTATGTGTCTATGATTCCAAAATTGTTATTTCCAGGCACATCTCCTTCCAGGGTTCTGGGGGCGTGTATCCGGCTGCTGCTTGTCACTTAGACTCAGTTGTCTCAAGAGCACGTCAAATTTAACATCTCAAACCTAATTATTGATTTTTCTCCTTTTTAACCTGTAATTATATCAGTCTTTCCTCCCTCAGAAAATATGATCACTATCCACTCTATTGTCAAAAGCAGAAACTGAGATGACAGGGTTACAATAAACAGGCAGGAATACTGTCGTCCCTCCTTGTCCGTGGTTTTGCTTTCTGAGGTTTCAGTTACCTGCAGTGAACTGCAGTCCAAAAATATAAATGGAAAATTCCAGAAATAAACAATTTATAAGTTTTAAATTATGGCCCGTTCTGAGTAGCATGATGCAATCTTGCGTTGTGCCGCCCAGGACGTGACCCATCGCTCTGTCCAGTGGATCCGTGCTGTATACACTGCCTCCCTGTTAGTCACTCAGTAGCTGTCACAGTGATCAGATCGACCGTCATGGTATCCCAGTGCTCATGTTCAAGTCACCCTTACTTTACTAAATATTGGCCCCAAAGTGCAAGAGTAGTGATGCTGGCAACTTGGATATGCCAAAGAAGCCATAAAGAGCTTTCTTTAAGTGCAAAGTTGGAAGTTCTTGACTTAATAAGGAAAGAAAAAAACTGTATGCTGAGGTTGCTAAGATCTACAGTAACTTGTGTTATAGTATATTGTTATCATTGTTTTATTTTATTATTAGTTATTGTTGTTAATCTCTTACTGTGCCTAGTTTATAAATTAAACTTATCATAGGTCTGTATGGGGAAAAACAGTGTATGTAGGGTTCGGTACTGCCTGTGGTTCCAAGCATTCCCTGGGGATCTTGGAATGTGTCCCCATGGATAAGTGGGCATTAGTGTGTACCCAACAGGAACGGAGGGTGGAGTGTAGAAGGAAAGGGTCTGTGTTATTTTAGGTGTTATCTATGGATCTTCTGGAACATTCCAAGAAAAGAACATAGAGGAAGTTATTATGTCATTGAAAGCTAAAATGTGTATGCTATTGACTTTTTTTCCTTGGATTATTTAGGGGATTGTTATTATGGGAGCGTACAAGGAAAGAGAGAAAATAGTGAAGACTCACCAGAAAGAGGACCAGAGCATGTGGAGACAAAGATGTTACACTGAGAGGTATAAAATGAAACGAAGCTAAAGGAATGGCTCACAGTGACTGAATTTTGTAGATGATTCATGATCAGAAGTTTAAGCCAGCCCCTTGCAGAGGTAAACAGTATGTACTGACAGTTATGTTTAGGGGAAAAAAGGTACATGGGAAGAAGGATTTGCTGGTTCATAGAGGACAAGGCCATAAAGAAGGAAGAACATGGATGAATTAGGATTAAAGGGGGGGGTGGGTTTGAGTGAGGGAGGCAGATGGCTTATTGATCCAGAGACAGTGATAGCATCATTTAGCCTGTAGGATTATTTAATATGTTGACGTTGCATGGTCTCCCCAAGTCCAAGGTTTTCCTCCTCTGGGCTCTGATGGCACGTGGACTTCCCTCTCACAGCATTTATCAGGAGGTATTTCCTGTGATCAATTACTTTTTTTCTTTTTTTTGAGGAAAACTGGCCCTGAGCTAACATCTATTGCCAATCTTCCTCTGTTTTGTATGTGGGACTCTGCCACAACATGGCTTCATGAGTGGTGTGTAGGTTCATGCCCAGGATCCAAATCTGCAAACCCTGGGCCACCAAAGTGGAGCGCACAAACTTAACCACTACACCACCAGGCTGTCCCCAATCACTTACTTTTTGACCTACTTATTGCATGGGAACCTCTGAATGGCGGGCATCATGTCTTTCTCACACGTCGTTGTATTTCAGCACTAAGCCCCTTGCCAGTGACTTTGTAGGTCTCTGGAAATATTTTGTTGAATGAATAAAGTGGTGTTTAATAGCTATTAATTATCTACTATATGTTTAGCAATAAGAATAATAAAAAATAAACTTTAGGCTAACCATTTCATTGGTAGAGACAAAAACAAACAAACAAACAAAATAGTTACGTAACAATACGGGTCTATAGCTAATTAAATACCAAATATAGGAAGGTGACAATAAGTGCAACAAGATTTCAGAGAAGAAGGTGTTTCATGTACATCATCATGGTCAAAGAAAGTTTATTGAAAAGGTGATAACTGGTGAGGAACTTGGAGACTGGGTCGATCGTGAATAGATGAAACAAAGTCCAATAAACTGTGGATAGCCGCAGTGTTGCAACTTCAAACTACATAAAGGGGACTTTTGGGGGTGTGTATTTACTGGTGGAGTTACATAATCAATGTAGTATCTTTAGGAAGGTAAGTCGACTGTGTGCATATATGTGAACAGACTTTTCAGGAACCCCAGCTGGTGAAGCGTTGCAGAGGTGTGAGTGTGAGGGCGTGGGGTAAATGAAATAGAGGGAGGAAGGATGGAGCAGCCTTTTCAAGAACAAAGCAGGAGTCTCAACCAGATTTCACGTGGGCAAAGAGACAATGGAAGGTGCTGAAGATGCTGCTGAGGGTGTGAGCAGGCCACCGAGGGCCCTGTGGACGGGGAGCTGGGACTGAGTGCTGGCGGGAGGTGTGATGGTCGTGGTTTAACATGTCGACTTGGACTGAGGGAGGTGCAAGACAGAAAGATTCAGTGTTGAGTAAATGAAGAGGGGAAGATTTTGGAAGGGGAAAATAGGATGTCAGTCAGGTTAAATGCTGCAGAGAGCTCAAGAAGAAGAAAGGCTAAGAAGTGGTGATGGAATTTGACAAGAAGAAGGTATTGACCACTATAAAGAGAGGAGAGTGACAAAAAGTGCAACAAGGAATAAGGTAATGATGCCCTTCATTGCCACATTAACAAGAGATACGTGCTAACAAAACAGATCTTGAATTTAGGGAAATATACACCAAAAAGGAAAAAATCCCATAAGGTGAGTAGGCATAATCAGTGTCTACACAGCTCCTCAATGTTACTAACTTCATGGGGCATCCCTGGTTGTGGGGGCAGCCCGGGTCTCTCCCTCCAGTCGTGCTTTGCTGAATTTCAGAGACCGCTCTCTTCTGGTAGAGAGTGGGAGGAAGGAAGTCAGAAGCATACAGGGCTGGAGGAAGACGGACTTCGCTGACTGCATCCATCTGACTGGGAGGAGGCCCAGAGGCCCTGCTGGAGGAGCGCCCTGGCCCAGCCGCCCTCAGAGGGAGGTGGGCGTGGCTTCTGCTCCTTGGTCCTTCCATCACCCTGCTGCATCCTAGGAGTTTGCCATCCTGGAGTCTCCATTCCCTCTGCCCCACCTCTCCCCTCCCCTCCTTATTTTCAACAGACTCCAGTTTACTCCAGACTCTGTTTTCTCAGTGTTGGTTGACTTTTGAAATTTGAATCTAATTTTTCTGTGACAACACAATGCCTTTAGAGTAACAGACGGTAAACAAAGGCTTTCAAGTGGATGGCAAATACACGAAAGTTTTGGAATTCAAAGTTGATGAAAACTAGAATAGATGATATCTGCGGGGTTAGGAAAATGAGAATGGAAAGTAATCGCGGAAAAGTGATGAAGAATAGAGAGAAAAGAATTACAACAAAATGGGGTGCACAGAGGCAATCAGTCTGAGCAAATTCATAGATTTTAATTTTTTGCTCATCCAGTTGGGCGTGAATACCAGCAATTGGTCGTAGGTTATATTTTTGTGAAACTGGTTTGCTCCTGCTTTATGGAAGGATGGAGCCAGGATGAAAAGGACGTGTGATGGGCCCTTATGAAAGACACGCCTATTGAGCCCTCAGCTTCCCTTTATAAATCATTTAATGAAGAGAGGCTTGTGATAATCCGGTTACCATTGTCCCTAGAGAGGGGAACTGGAAAGTCTTGTCTGCATCCTGAAATTCTGAAAATATTGATGACAGTTCTTTCCTAGCAGCCCTCACCTCTTCAGTCGTGTGCTATGCTGCCTTCTCAATCTCAGACTTTTTTAAAATCTGAGATTTTGTTTGTATCTGTTTTTCTTCATGTTCATTTAGTTGTTTTTTTCTGCATTGTGGCCTTTTTTTTCTTTTGGTGTTCTAAATCACCATGAATCGAACCCTAATGAAAAGACTTGTGACCCTATTTGGTGAAAAACCAAACCAAACCAAAACAAAAACACTAAACCTAAAAAACAAAAAACAAATAAAAAACTCTTTATCTTGTTTTTTTTTTTTGGTGAGGAAGATTGACCCTGAGCTAACATCTGTTGCCAATCCTCCTCGTTTTACTGAAGAAGATTGGCCCTGAACTAACATCTGTGCCCATCTCCCTCTATCTTGCATGTAGGACGCCTCCACAGCATGGCTTGATGAGCGGTGTGTAGGTCCACACCCAGGATCTGAACCAGTGAACCCCAGGCCACTGAGGTGGAAGGCACGAACTGAACCGCTATGCCGCTGGGCCAGTCCCTCTTCTGTTTTTTAATACTCCGTGCTATTGTAGAATCATTTCCTTTTATAAGACATAAGTAGCCATGTGAAATTTTTGGCAATGACAAGGCTGATCATTATAACCACATCCAGTGGTGATTTTATGTTCTGATAGATTACTTAATAATAATTACATCAAACTTGCCATGTAATTAGATGTTTATTTGCCGTGTAACCTTTATATTTCATCAAAATGATGTGATTTACACAGCAAAGACAATTATCCTATAATTATGAGGCTGTGACCTTGAACTGTACCTTAAAATTATAGTTTCTGATGTAATTAAATCGTTGAGCCGGATCTTGCGGGGTGAGTGGGCAAACTGCATGCACATCAGGCTCACTTCCACGGGAGCTGAGGTAAAAGTCCTGCACACCTCTCTAACGGAGCAGCTGTGAGCGGGGCTGGTTCCTGAGACCCTCTCTCCTGAAGCTACCCAGCCTTGACTGGTGACGGCACTCTTGTGTGCTTCGAGTTCATTTGTATCAGCCCTCATTTGTGCTGTTCCTCAAGGATGTTGCCCGTGGAGTATCCGGGCCACGTTTCAGGAATGGACCTTAGGTGGGGCCCTGACTGAGCCAGGCTTAATTCCATGAGCATCTCCACTGGTTTGGGAATGGGGATGTGGCCCAATTTTGGCCAGTGGGACTTAGGAGAAGTTAGCTGGGGGCTGTCGGGAAAGCTCTCCCTCACTTTTAAGAGGGCGTCATGGACAATCTCTCCTCCTTTCATGGTGTGCTTACAAAGAGGGAAGCATGGAGCCAAGATCACTGCCCGGATCCATCCTAAAACCACGGAAAACCAACTTGAAGTGAAAACCATGGGTGGCAGCCTGGGGGAGGGAAGGCATACGGGTTTGTGATGTTGTCATTGGACCATTGGGTTAACCTTCGAAGCCCAGACGACTCTGGACATTGTCCTATTGCAGGTTGAGTTTGTCCGTTATTTGAAGGCAAAGGCATGCTAACTGTAAGAATGGCTTTCACCCTGCGCTCAGCCTTGTCCTCGGGCAACTTTTGACGGGTAGAGACACACCCTTTGTTCTTCAGCCTATGATTTCCTCCACCTCCTGCATTAAACTGAACTGTGAATGGAGAGAGATTCCACGCTGTTGAAACTATCAAGTCAAATGACCTTCTGAAGGACGCTTTAAAAGGGGCATTTCAAATAAATTTCAACAGGTGGCCCAAGGTAGAGCAAGTGTGTAGGTGTGTGTGTTGGTGCGTACGTGGGATTATTCATGGTAGCAGCCATTGTTAAATGAAACTTTTATCTCATTAGTCACCAGAATTTTCTGATTTTAAAAAAAAATTCGTGATGCAATCGGTCCAGAAAGCATTGTAAATATCAGAATTTTCCCCAGGAAATTCCTTACTTATCTGCAAGGACCTATCACATTACCTATTTAAAAAGTATTATCTACTAGTTTGGTGTGATGGCTAAGTTTATTTTTTATTAAAAAATTTTGGCTTTTTTCCGCATTTTTCATATACATTTAAACCTTGATTCAACTAGTGATTTCCCATTTATCTTACGTCTATTTTCTGGTCTTTCTAATTGTTGACCCTGAAAAAACTTGACCCTCCTCTCCCGAATCTGCTTGTTTATAATTACTTAGTTAGCTTATCTTTCCATGTTTGTGAAAACACTTATTGTGGTCCATCTATTTGATTAGGTATATTCTTTTGATTATAATGTTGCTTCAAGTATTAATTTACAAAACATTCCATTTGATGCTTTTGATTAATAACGTGCCGTAGTGGGAAGTTAAGCGATGTCACCTGATGGTCAAGACCTGCAATTTATGAACTATTAATTACCCATTAACTCATCCGCTCGCTTGACCTGTTGCTCCATCAGCTTGATGGAGAGTAGAGACCTAAATGATCCTAAAAGATATTTTACATAACTTTCAAAAAATTTCCAGGAAAAGTTGATCTTTGGGTGAAAAAGAGAGTAGAAAAAAAGTTCATTAATTTCCAGGGCATTTTACTGTCTTCCCCTGCAAAACAGGCAGATGGTCATTTGAACAGCATTACACTTTTCTTAATTACCCCCTAACAACATCGGTGAAGTGGCGTGACTCACTCTTCTTTTTAATTCTTACAAAAAGGAAGGGGGGATCAAAAATGATTTTTGCAGATGCTTGCGATGCATGATATCGAGCATGAATTTTAGCTGGGCTTCATTTACTAAGTGCTGCATGACCTCATCCTTCAGTTTTAGCTATGGATTTCCTATAAATCTTCATCTGGCTAAACATGATAAACTGCTCGACAGATCACAGAACAAGCCAGTGCTTATTAGCACTTGAGAAGTTATTGATTGCTTGTCTTGATTAATCTTTTATGGGTCTCTGTAGGATTAATTCCAGAGCAAAGACCGTGGGCCCTACTGCAGCCGAGCCCATTCACAGTTTCTACTTCACTTACACGAGTTTTGATGCCTACAGCTATGAGTCTAATTATGACTTTTCTAGCACAGGTTTTTTTTGTCTCTATTTATCAACAATGAGCATTTAAAAATTAAATTTATTTTCAAGACATGCCAGTAAGATGAACAGTGTGGCCAAAAAGTGTGTTTTCTACTTAAGAGTAAAAAGGAATTTTTATTTTATGTTTTAACATAAAGTTTACTTTTCTTGATTATGAAAAATTTAAAATACATATACGTATGTTTTTTTTTTGTTTTTGGTGAGTGGGTTGTTTTTAACCTGAGAAATCAGGGGTTTCTTAAGTGAGCAATTTGCAGTCCTCGGGCGCTGACTTTCACTACGGGTTGTGCTTGAGTGCCTTCTAAACCAGAAGCGTATTCTGTTGTGGGATGATATTATGGGTCAAGAAATTTTAATGGCTTTACAAGTGGCTTCAAATGGAGCGGTGGAGGCTGCAGAGGTCCTAGTCCAGACAGGGTGTGGGGTGCGGGAGGCGGCCTCCTGCTTTGGGGGGACATGGTCTTGAAGCTACATCTGCAACACACTGAAGACTGGGGGAGGGTGGCGGGGCAGCTGGTGCCCCCCATGTCTGTGTCACCATTGCCTCAGGAGCTGACCGTTGACCTCACAGGAGGTGTGCAGGGTTCTGGCCTGAGACGTTAACCATTCAGCCTGGGTCCAGAGTTTCATTCCTCAGAGCAAAGTGTTCTTCACGTTTCCTGGTACAGCACAAACCTCCTCTGGGTGGGGCTGTGCTTTCAGCTCCTGTCAATTGACTAACACTGAGTCTGCACGTCCCAGCACTTAATACATGTTTATTTAATCCAGCTGAACCAACACCAGCGCCAGCTAGTTAATTAGTTAACACCTTTGGCAGGGACACCTTCGGGCGGAGGTTAACACAGAGTAGAAGGGACCCGAGGAACACTTAATGGGGAGGAAGTGTCCCCCGGCACCACTGACAGAACTTGAAAATGTGCCAGATGGCCCTGGGGGGGCTCTAATGACAGTCTTGCATTTAAGATGTAAAAAGGGATAAGATTTAATATCAATAAACTCATGGGTGGTAGATACTCAGTGTGAGGGTCACAATTCTGTTTGTGACTCCTGCTTCCAAGTTCATTTTTGAAGGGTCGTTTTTAAGGAAACTTTTAAGTAATCATGTTTGCCAATCAATGTGTAGCGTCACGGGTCTGGAACACCTCTGTCTCCATGTTGTCATTTTCTCCATCAGGGAAAGATGAAAACTCTGTGCTGCCTTCTCCTGAGGAGCAAGCCAGGAGGTTGAACATATTGATCTCAGATGAGAAAGGCAAGTCATTGCGTATACTCACACTGTGGTTTTAAAGATGTGTGCGTGCATTTTCAGCTAAGTTTTGTTGATCTACTTGAGGTTACATGTTTGGGGACTGGGGTGTTGTGTTTAAATGAATGTTCTGATTAATTGAGAGTTGACCAGTAAAGATCATTTGTTTTTAACTTTCATCTGAAATCAGAAAGATCTGGATTTGAAAACCAGTTCCATCATTTACCAGCTTTTTGAACTCGGGCAAATTTGTCTCTTTTATTTATCCTTCTAATCTGAGCCTCAAGGGTTCTTGCAAGGATTAAATTAGGTAAAATGTGTCCTGACACACAGGAGATGCTCAAAAAATGGTAGCTATTATTTAATCACCTGAAGTTTTAGTGGAAGCTTTGGTATGATGCAATAAAAATAATTAAATCCTTCAATAGTGACTGATGTTGAATTAGCTAATATCTATGTGCCCGGAATTGGGACAACGAAGATGGAAAGTCCCCAGACTCTGGGTGCCCACGATCTACAGGTAAATCTTCTCTTGAGTGGTGATTTCTAGACTAAGTCTGTTTGTTTGGGATGAAAAGTGTAGAGTGTCCAGCTGACGGCAGACTCCAGGATGGCCAAGGAGAAGATTATGAGTTTGCTATTTCCATTCTCAGTGAAATGCCATGTCTCTTTCTGACAAAGGTGATGCAGGTGATAAAGGTGAAGACTGGGGAGTTTGCTGAGGTTTCAACACATGTGGTGCTGAGAGGCAGGAAAATAGGGTGGAAGGCACTCCAGACAGAGGAAGCCGCGACAGAAAAAGCACAGCGGTATGAAATTTTAGGATGTGTTTCTGGGGACTATGAGGAGGTTTGACAATTAAGAAGTAAATTCAAGTCAGTGAGGTATTGGCTTAGATGATTAACAGGGAAAATAAGCTAAAAGAGAAGAGTGTCACTGGCTTGAGCTGTATCAACAGTGTGCTAAGGTGCCGCTCAAAAGCCATCGAGCGATATTGCCAGAACCACGTGCAACGTGGCGAACGATCTGCAGTCCGTGCTGGGAGGTCCCTTTGGTTGGTCTGGAGGATTCAGCTGAAAGAGACTCCCTCCGTCCTCCTCTTCCCCACGCTCCTCCGTCCCTCCTTCCTTTCCCTGGGGGAGTAAAACTTTTTTCCTCAACCTTCTTGTGGTCCCTGGCCGAGTCTGAAAGTTAAACTGATGAAGACAGATTACCAGGGGAAAAGCACACAGATTTATTTAACGTAAGTTTTATGTGACACAGGAGCCTTTGTAAGACCCGAAGAAATGGTTAACCTGTGTGTTTCTGTGTTAGATTTGACGAAGGGCAGGCAGTGGTGGAGTAAGACAGGACGGAGTGTGAGGTGAGCGCGGTAAACGGGGGGCGACTGAGCAAGGCCCCTCTCCAGGGCTTCTCCTCGGGTCCCTCTGTTTAGGAAATGAGGATGCCTCTTTCCTCCGGGTTTAGTGAGGGCATCTCTCTCGCAGGAGGGGCTTACCTGTTTCAGGGGAGAAGGGGGAGGTCAGAAAGACCTCCTAGGTTCTGGCTTTTTCTCTAACTCCTTCAGCTTGAAATATTCAATGTGCCAAGGCGCCATATTTTGGGGTAGCGTGTCCTGAACCCCATCACTTCCTTCCTTCCATAAGCACAGACTGAGTACCTACTGTGGACCAGATGATGCTATTCAATTTCTCATATAGCTCACACTCTAGTGGAAGACAGAGAAATACGTATTTACATGTATCTGTGGTAATAAGTGCAGGGATGAAAACCTGTAATAGAGAGTGACCAGGGCCTACTTACAGTGGCCACTCAGGGGAGATCTTTCTGAAGAGGTGACTTTTAAGCTGACATCTAAAGGACAGGAACATTAGCCATGAGGGAAATCGTTCTCTCTTCCATATAACAGATTATTTCCTGCCCCTGAGCGCAGAATCTCATTCTTGTCTCCACAATTTCATTCCTGCTGTTTTTGCTGTCTGAAGAGTCTTCTTTGTTTCTGTGTACTTGCTAATTAAATTCTGCCTATAGGAACGTGGGTTGTAGGGTTCACCCCAAATCAGCATCTTTAAAAGTTAAATAATCCCAGCTTCTCTTAGTAGCCATTTGTGGTTCGGATATTATCATTTTATCCCAACCATTCTTAAATTCACTTACATTTCGTGTTTCTATTACCCTCTGAGTTTAATCAGTGGTTTGCCTGTTAAGCTTATAGAACTCATTGAAAGGAGGTGGCGCTTGCAGTGGGTTGTGGGATTAAGATGAGGGAGAAGGGAGAGCCAGGTAGAAAGAATGCAGCATCGTTTGGGGGCATGTACATCTCCATCCTTCATAGCCCTGAAGAATGTGTGGAATACAATTTTCTAGGACAAACAAGTATGTTTTGATCAACTCGTCAATTCCTTCTTCCCATTTCTGATCAATCATCTTGCAAACTTCCTGGAATAACTATACTCATGAGGAATCTCCCATGATTATTACAAACGTGATCGTTGCTTTTTAATTATTCACTCCCATTGAACACGAGGGATGATAAGGGCACTGCGGAAGACAGAGCCAGGTGGAGTCCTTGCCCGTGATCCTCGCTGTGTGGAAAGGATGGTTCAGATACACACAAGCTCATCATCACAGTGAAATAGCAAAAATAAATCTCTCCATCTTGTAATAGATGTCAGCGTCAACCATTGGTTCAAAGGTATTTTTTCCTGAATACTTTAGGGGAAATTTGGGGAAAACTACTGAAATAGAGACATTTTGGGGGTATTTACTTGACCCTTGAGGCAGCCTCCTTTCTCTGAGACCCTGACTCGTCACAGTGCTTTGGATACAAGATATGTTTGTTTGATGTGGCCTGATCACCTATGGCCCCCGTGGAGGGGCCCCGGGAGGACACTGACCTTGGCTCAGCCAATCAGAGTCTCTAAGAGATGCGAAATTGGAGCCCCTCACCCCTCAAAAAGTGAGTTGTTGTCTGCTCTGTCTGGAAGTGTAGGAAGACCTCATGAGCTGTAGAATAGCCAAGAACAGGAGACCAAAGAAAGAAAGGAGAGGGAACAAGAGTGAGGAAGGACATGGAGTCGGAAAGCTGTGTGACTCCTGTTGGCCTTCCTTTCCGCCATGGAGCCTGACTTTGTGTTGGGCGGAGTAGAAGACCCCGTGCACAAACACTGCAGAGAAACATGTCGTTTGAATGGAAAGCGCTCTTTTCATAAGAAAGAACTTGTGCTGGGGTACAGTGGTCTTACCTGTGGGTGCATTACATTAATTTTCACCTGAAAGGGCAACTCATAATTCCCACATGCTTTGGTGGGGTTTAATGTTTTCCTGTCTTCTAATGGACAGTAATTGAAATGGATTTATTGTCTGAATTATTCCTTCGTTCAGGATATCATTTAGAAAAATGGGACCATAAAATGAGATATTCATGGTCAGAAAGCAATCTGTGGGAGCATGTGAGCGTTAAGGCAAGACCCTCCAGGCTGGATCTCCCCTGTAGAATGTAAAGTAGTTTTTCAAATTTGGAAAATTTATGACATTATAAATTGGATTTAATATCTTTCTTTACCCCATTTAGAAAAATTGTCAGAAGAAAATATGTCTGATTTTACAGGCAATTTCAGACTTACCTACTTTTACAAATGAACAGACCCCAGGAGCACTCGGCCTGGAGGACCGGCCCTGGAATTTTCTTTCCCTTCCAGGGGTCACACTTGAAGTCTCTCTTCCTTCTCTTTCCCTCGTCGCTGCAGATCCTCCGGGGCCTGGAGTTAGTCTCTTCCCACATCTCCCCTCACACGCCTGCTTGGTCAGCGGATCTGGGGGACTCGGGGCGGCTCTGCCCCTTCCCCCTGCCCGCAGCTCCAGCTTCGGTCCTGCAGGAAGCTCCTTCCATCCTATCCCACCTTCCCCACACTTCATCCTAGTACCGTGAGGAATCCCCAGGAGACCGCTGCGTTGAGATTTCCTCTGAAACGAGGCAAACCTTATTCTAGTTGTTCACTCAGTATTTGATAAACGCCGACAGTGTGTATGCTTAGAAGGCCATAAATCCCAGTGATCTAGAAGTTAAATTATGGATCTCTCATTTCTAGGAGCTTACTTACCATCAAGGAGGAGACAGACAAACCAAACGTTGTAAGAAAATAATTGATGTAGAGGGGACAGGCACCAAGCACAGCGGAGACGCTGAAGAGGGGCTCCCAGTTGGCCGGGGGTGGGCAGCGTTGGCTACAACAAAGAGGAAGTGATATCACCAAAACCTGAAAGCTGTGTGAACTCATGAGGTGGAGATGGGGGGCTCTCAGGAAGCCAAAGGCACAGAGACACGCTTGTGAATAAGGCTGCGTGTGCCCCCAGACACGTGCAGTGCACATGCATACACAGGGCAGGGGTGCAAGTAGTTGAGAATTGCTGAAAAGTACAGTGTAAGAAAGATGGGACCTGAAGCTGGGGAGCTGGGCTGGACCAGATGACAGAGACCTTTCATGCCCCATAAAGGAGTATAGATTTTATCCTGGAGAGCTGTGGAAATTCAAAGTGCTCTCAGCCATGTGGCAGTGTTAAGGGGATTCCAAGGGAGGTCCCATTGGCTGTGTCCCAAGAAGTCTTGCAAGATGGATTGTGACTTCCTGGGGTTCAGGATCTAACTGTAGAGTTTTGGAAATCTCAGGGACAAATTTACCCTAAATAAATTCATGAGACACATGCATAAAACCAGAATGCCCCTTTATTAATTGTGATGCAAACAACAGCTGGAGGTCTGGGGGTACTAGAAATGTCTCTGTGGAGAGCACACTTTCTCCTGCAGGTAGACCCACTGAGTCGCGCTCAGAGAGGCGGTGAGCACAGATCGCAGGGGAGGTCGGTGAGTCCTGTCTTCAGGGGATTCACACGCATCCAACAGAGACGATCGTGTCACTTGGAGGAAGACAGTGGAAGTCCATCTTGTACAACCCCAGTGCCCCACTCACCTTCGGGGGACCTTTACCGACAGGTCTGGATTTCTCAAAGCTTCCTCTGCCCTGGACAGTGCTGGGTCGGGCTGAGCTGAAATGTAGGTGTCAACTTTTACCTGGATTTCACGGCCAACCAAGCTTGCAGATTCCCAGGCTTTTCCTCTGGACACAGCAGTAGGTTCTGTGAAGTTATAGAACCTGCTTGGAGGCGTTCTCTCTCCTTTGGGTGATGTCCGTCACTTACGAAGGCTGTCATCTGGGTACTGTGGACCGAATATGGCCTAAAGGACAACGTTCCTAGGACATGCAGGTGAGAGAGTGACGCAGCTGCCGCTGTTGCTGGGTCTTCATTTTCAGTTGGTCGTAATTCCTGATGGGGAATCAAGTTCGGCCCAAAGAAAGTCATTTGTGATCAAGTGGTGCCAGGCCCTGCCCGGGTCCCCATCTTCTTGCGGGGTGCCCTCCCCTCCCCGCAAGGCCCGCCCTCCAGCTGTTAGCCGCCGCCTGCTCTTGACCCATCCATCTGCCTGGGGCCTGTGACACCCCAAGTGGGGCTTAGCTTTCCCTGCCTCTTTGCCCCAAGATCCAGTCAGAGACATGAGAATCGAATTATTTGACAGCTACTTTATCTCGTGCAACGACCCAAGTTTGAAAATTATACAGATGGTGAAATTCAACACACTTTCTGACCGAGTCATGCTGACTGTACAGTTACCTGTTTGTATTTTAACCCAAACCTTCCTGAATGGACCCCAAACATCAGCGGTATCCCCTTTGGGTCTCTTTTTCAAGGAGGAAAAGTCACATTTTATAGGAAACATCCTAATATCCTGGCTGGCACCTGCTTAACTTTATTCTTAAGTTTAGACGATCATAAACAGAACTTGAATGACCCTCGAAACAGTTGCTATAACATGCACTGAAGAATTCTGGAATGCTTTTATGAAAAAATCATTAGGGGGGGCCCACCTGGTGGCGTAGTGGTTAAATTTGCTCACTGCACTTCAGCAGCTCAGGGTTCGTGGGTTCAGATCCCAGGTGCAGATCTACACACTGCTCATCAAACCAGGCTTGTGGCAGAGTCCCACATGCAAACTAGAGGAAGATTGGCACAGATGTTAAGCTCGGTGACAATCTTCCTCACCAAAAAAAAAAAAAAAAAAAAATCATTACTCTTAAATGTTTTTTCCTTCTTCTGTGCTCTTTGTCATTTCTTTCTTTCACTGACTAACGTTGCCTGGTGCCTTCTGCCTGCTTAAGTATGCATCCTCACCAACCATGATGTCACAACTTATTAGTCAGCCAACAGGCCAGCCAGAATGAGATCAGAACGGGGGGAATGCCAGAGTTCCCTGCGTCAGTGTGGTCACAAAAGAATAACCAGGAACAGTCTGTGGTACTTCTGCTAAATTTAACGCCTCTCACAGCACTAATTTTTATAAGGAGTTGATGTTGGAGAGGTCAGGACTCAAACATAGTCATGCATATCTTTAAATCTATAGCAAAACTGTGGATTAAAAATTAATGTATGATCATTATAAAAAAGTTCAGATAGCAGAGATAGCTTTAAAGAAAAAAGGGAAAATCACTCAGGTCTTACTGTTCATTAATAATCATTATTAGCATTTTAGTAAAAATCCTTTCAGAAAAATTTTTATTTGCCATGGAAACATACAAAGGCATTCACAAAGAAAATGAAACCTGTTTATACCAAGTGTACTTTTTTTTATAACCTGACCTTTTGATTTGTTATATTTTGAACATAATTTCCAGTTCAATAAACAGAGATCTGTATCATCATTATTGATGACCACCAGTCATTCCATTGTGTGAATGTAATGGATGTATTCTAATTTATTGACTATATTGTTTTAATATTATTTAATTGTACTGTTTGTCATTCAGTTTACTTCCAGTTTTTGTTTTTGCAAATATAAACAACTTTGTGATGGATGTTCTTGAACGCTCCCACTGTCTAGTTCTAGGGTTGGGGGTACTAGACATCGTGCAGAGCATCCATCCTGTGATGCTGGTGAGAAGTGTGATCACTATCAGAGGTTATGCAAATTAAAAAATGGACATAAATTGTTAAATTTCCCTCCAGCAAGCTTGTATCCATTGGCACATCTCCCAACAATATAGAGGAATGCCCATTTCTTCAAATTCTTTCCCACATTATGCATTATTGCTTAGATCTTTGCCAATCTGGTATACCAAAAAAATTACACTTTGTTGTTGCAATTTGTATCCTTCATGTGTTAATAATGCTGGACGTTGTTTCACACGTGTAGGAATTCTTTGTATCTCTTCTCTTATAAACCACTTATTCATGGATTCGAAACAATTTTTATCTGTTGATATATTTGCCTTTTCTTTCTTTCTTTTATGTGATCTTTCTTTTTTTTTAAAGACTTTATTTTTTCCTTTTTCTCCCCAAAGCCCCCCAGTACATAGTTGTATATTCTTTGTTGTGGGTCCTTCTAGTTGTGGCATACGGGACGCCGCCTCAGCATGGTTTGATGAGCAGTGCCATGTCCGCACCCAGGATTCGAACCAACGAAACACTGGGCCGCCTGCAGTGGAGCGCACAAACTTAACCACTTGGCCACGGGGCCAGCCCCGTGATCTTTCTTTTTTAATCTTGAAAAAGTAAAGTATTATATCCACTTAGTTAAAATCAAAGCAGATGTAAGGGCTTATGATGGAAGCAGCATGTTTCTGCTCTCACCTCCCCAACTCAAGCTCCACTCCTCAGGGCAACCATTCTCAACTCCTCCAGCTTTGGATCCTGGTAGATGCCTCCCAGTGATGTTATAATTTGCATTTCCCTAAGGGCTAAGGATGTTTATTGAGCAGGGACTGAGCAAAGCAAATCTTTGACGTGTGCTGTTAAGGGCCTTCTTTTTCAGATCAGGAAACTGAGGCCCAGAGTGGTTGAAAATCTTTTCCAAAGGCACACAGTTAACAAGCGGAGAGCTGGGGTTCTAACCCAGGGATCTGATCCTAGGGCTGTGCTCTATAGTTGGCTCCTGAACGCTAAATAGTGTGTTTATCCTGCCAATGCCTTCATTTTATAATTATATTGATCAGTTCTACCATTCTGTGAGTAATACGTGTCAAGTACTTTGCTTTTTTTTTTTTTTTAAAACAACGCTGTGTTGAGGTGTAACTTATGTACAACAAACGCATTCATTTTAAGTGTGCCAATAGTTACCCCTGTGTAACTCCATCATAATTAGAGTGTAGAATATGCTCATCACCCCAAAAGATATCCTTGTGCCTCTTCCCTTTCATCCGCTCCCCGGCCCACTTGGCTCTAGGCAACCACTGATCCTGCTTTCACTATGAATTAGGTTTGTCTTCTCTAGAGTTTCCTAACGATCTGATCATATAGTGTGTAATCCTTTGTGTCTGGCTTCTTTAGCTCAGCATAATGTTTTCAAAATTCCTCTATGTTGGTGCATGTCTCAATGGTGTGTTGCTTTTTACTGCTGAACACTGTGGATGTACTACAATTTGTTCACCCATCATCTGTTGGTGGGCATTTCAGTTGTTTCCGGTTTGGGGCTGTTATGAATGAAACTGCTATGAGCATTCGGGTAGAAGTATTTGTGTAGATATTTTTTTTCTTGTTAGATAAATCTCAAAGAGTAGAATTGCTGGGTCATACAGTAAGAGCATGTTAAAATTTTAAAAAACCCGCAAAACTGCCAAACTGTTTTCCAAAGTGGTTTTACCATTGCACATTCCCACTGGTACGTACGAGAGTTCCATTTGCCCTTGATCCTGACTCACATCTGGTACTGCAAGTCTTTCTCATTTTAGCCATGAAAATGCCCGTGCAATTGTATCTCATTGTAGTCTTAATTTGCATTTCCCTAAGGGCTGAGGATGTTGACCATGTTGTCCTGTGCTCATTGGCCATTCGTATATGATATCTTCTTTGGTAAAATATCTGTTCACATCTTTTTCCCTTTGTTTTTTAGGGTTATTTGTTTCCTTATTATTGAATTGTGTGTGTGTTCTGGATATCAGGCCTTGTCAGATACATGTATTGTGAACAATTTCACCCAATCTGTGGTTTTCTTAACATTGTTTTTTGATAAGCCAAAGTTTTTTGATGAAGTCCAGTTTATCCATTTTTTTCTTTTAGGATTTAAGCTTTTTATGTCTATTAAGAAATCTTTGCCTAACCTAAGATCCCAATGATTTTCTCCTATGTTTCCTTCTAGAAGAGTTATGGTTTCAGCCACAAGTTTAGGTCCACGATTCATTTTGAATTAATCTTTATGGGGTGAGGTAATTTCAGGTATCCAGTTATTCCAGCACCATTTCTTGAAAAGATTTTTCTTCTCTACTGAATTGGCTTGGCATCTTGGTTGAAAATCCATGACCATAGAAGTGTGGTCTATTTCCAGACTCTAGTGTTTCACTGATTTATATTTCTGTCCCTTTGTTGTATCCATACTGCCCTGATCATTGTAGCTTTATAGTAAGTCTCGAAATCAGGTAGTATAAGTTCTTCTTTTGTAAAATAGGTCCTTTGCATTTCCTTGTAAATTGGAGTCAACGTTGCAATTTTGAACAAAAGGTTGTTGGGATTTTGATTGGGGTTGCATTGAATCTGTTCATCAGTTTGGGCAGAATTGCCATCCTAATCCTGAGCCTTCCCATCTATGGGCATGCTATAGCTTCTCACTTATTTTTCTTTTCTCTAATTTTGCTCAGTGGTATCTCTTTGTGGCATAGGAATAGATAGAAAGATAGGTAGATATAGCTATACACATGCATTTTTCTATATATTGCTAGATTTATTTAAAAAAAGTTTGTAACAACTCATATTTCTACCTGCAGTGAATGAGAGCATCTCTTTTCCTCGGATCTCTGATGGGGCTCTCCCTTCCCCAAACCCTTGCGATTACAGTTTACCGCAATTCCTTGACTTAGCAATGTCAACATTGTCTTTTTTGATTTCCTGCTGTGAATGACGAAGATTTCATTACTTTATAACACCCATACCTTCCCTTTCAATATAGTTATATTACTATTTTCATTTTAACCAATAAATAGTATTTTTATGGGGGATGCAGACATTTTACATTTTTGCGTCTACCAGTATTTGTGATTTCTGCTTTGACGTCAGTCTTGAAAGCCTTTCTCCACTGATAGATTATAGAAATGGTCATATAACTATGCCTATGATCTCTCCAGTCTTGTTCCCCCCCTTTCATCTTGAGTCTTCCTGTAATTTACTTTAACGTAAAATGTGAGATGTGGATCAGACATTTTTCTTCCAAGTAGCAGTTTAGTTGTTCTCAGAACCATCAGTACAATGAGTTCAATGCGCCTTTGCTGTAGGTCTAGTTTCCATATGTACTGGGGTCACTGTCAGTCTCTGTTTGTTCCATTGATGCATTTAACCATTTCTTCCACCTGTTCTGGACTGTCATGATTGCTGTTCATATGTTTTCTTGTCTGGTAGTACAAGTTTCCCTAATTCTTCTTCTTTTGTATAAATAAGGTTCCTTGTGGATTGTAAGATCCAATTTTCAAATTCCTAAAATAATCTCATTAAAAATCAGATGGAAATTATGTTATTAATTTAGAAGAAATGGCACTTTACAATGCCGAATTTTTCCATTCAGGAACAAAACACATGTATTCTCTTATTTAAATCTTCTTTTAAGTTCTCGAGTGACACTTATTATTTATTGTATAATGGAATGCATCAATTGCGGGGTGATGGTGTCATCAGAGCTTAAGTGTGTGTGTGTGTGTGGTGCATATATGTGTGTGTGTATATGTATGGTGCGTCTGTGTGGTGCATTTATGTATGTGTGCATGTGTGTATGGTGCATGTGTGTGTGTGGTGTGTATATATGTATGTGTGTGTGGTGCATTTGCGTGTGTCTGTGGTGCGCCTGTGTATGTGTAGAGAAGAAATATTGCTGGTCGCTTCTCTTGATGGGCAGATGCAGGAAATAGTTTCCTCTATTACCTTAGAGGAAATCTTTTTTGTTCTACAGGTTGATAGCTCCTAGTCATACCCACGCCTTGGCAGAACTGGCTATCAGGACCTAAGCTTGGCATGTTAATTCAGCTTCTTCCCTTGAAATGCAGAGTTTGGGGAGAGGGTGTACTATTTGCAGAAGAAGTCCAGGGTCTTCTGGGAGGGAAGAAACACCTTGACCTTTTCTTCCCTGGATTTGAAGCTAGAGAGACCTGTCAGGGCTTAACAAGCTGGCACAGAAGTAGATTAAGGGCCAGAAAAGTTAAGTCCTTGGAATCCATTTATCCTGGTGGTGGAAAGAGGTGAGGAGAGTAGCCAGCCTGGCAGCGGGCTGGGAGGAAGATAGGAAGAATGTGCTTGTGAGCCTGTGAAGGAGCTAATGCTGCACCTGGTGGGCCCAGCCCAGCTCTCCTTAGGCAAACTTGCCTCCTTGGGAAGGGGTATGATTCGTGGGATCAAAGAATTGGACCTGTGGTGCTCCGAGATGGCCCTGTCAACCTCTGTCCATTCTTGTTGTTTTGGAGAGGTTGGAAAGCTAAAGCTACATTTCTAATGCACTCATGCAAGAGGTGTGGCCACGTGACTAAGTCTGGGCAATGGAAGATGTGCGGAAGAAAGAGCGTCCCCTGCCTTCCACTCTCTCTCTGCCTTCCTGCTGGCTAGGAAATGGAGACAGCTGCAGTCTTGGACCTAGAGATTGTCATACGTTGAGCACGGCAGAGCTGACTGGCTAGCTTGGCTCCTTGAGTGACATCGTGCCCTAGTCATCCACTCATGGACTGTGTCGGGATTGTGACGTAAGAGAAAAATAAGTTTCTATCTTATTTATCACACTGCATTTTGGGGTCTTCTTGGTCAGTCACCTCATCAGAAGTTTGAGCCTGCAAGTGGGGTTCTGCTATAACAAAACCCTAAAACACGTGCATTGGCTTAGTTGTCAGGTGGCAGTGTGAAGAAACAGACATTGTAGGCTATAAATATGGTGACTTTGTTAGGTCATGGGAGGACATTTGGCAAAATTATTGCCCGTGATGACCTAGAACCTGGAAGACGGACCATGGGCTCATGGAGCCTATAACTCCAGGGGAAACAGTCTTAGAAAAAAATAGATGTTTTGGCGGGTGTTGGTTTTTTCTTGCTACTCCCAGCCCAATACTGGGAGAGAAAGCAGAGCTCAGGCAAGAACCACTGATGTGCAGGTGAGTGTGGAAGGAACAAGAGGTCCTCTGGGTCTTCAGTGCAGCAATGTGAGGCCTCTCAGACTTGGAAAAGTAAGTGACCCTCTTGTCTTTTAAAAATTGATGTGTCAACTTTAAAAAAATATAATATGGTTTCTAATCTTTTGTTGGTTTTATGGGTTGCAAAGCCTTCTTTCAGGCTATGACTTTTTTGTTTCTGCAGTCTTTCGTTGTGCCCCAGACTTCGTCCCAGTGAGCACGGCATCTGCTGAGGATGCCCCACTACCATTTATCCTGCCCGGAATTGGCAGAACCTCTTCACTCTGTGGCTTGGTGACGTCTTTCATTAGTTTTAGGAAGTTTTGAGTCCTTATCACTTCAAACAGAGCTTTTCCTGTGTTCTCCCTGCCTTTTCTTTTTGGACCTCCAATTATATACGTGTTGGCTCTTTCCCCTGATGTCCCAGGTGTCTCCTGCCCTTTTCTGCATTCTCTCTCTTTTTTCTTTCTGTGTTTCAGTTTGGATGTTTTCTATTGACCCGGCTTCTAGTTCATGGATTTTTTTCTTCTGTTGAGTATTATCTTTGGAATTCTTAATTTCAATTTCTGTATTTTTTGGTTCTAAAATTTCCATTTGGTTCTTTTTAATGGATTTCAACTCTCTGATGAGATTATCCTTTTTTCACCATCATTTCCTTGAACATATTCATAACTATTTTAAGTTCCTTATCTGATAATTTCAACATTTGCATCAAATGTGAGTCTGTTTCTATTGTCGTATTTTTTCCTTGATTTTTGGTTGAATGGCTCTGTCTTTTTACATTTTCCCCCCAAATGCTGTGCATTTTATATGAACAACTGTAAAATCTCTGATGTTAACTTCCCCCAAAGAGGGTTTATGCTTTCTTTACTGGGGAATCAGTCGAGTGCGATGGCCTGTATCCAGTCCAGGCTGGGCTGAGAATTTCTTGTCTGCTCCTTCTCCGAGGTGTTTCAACTGAAACCCTGTGGTGATCACCTGGGCTGCCTCCATTGCCCATCCTCACCTCTAATCCCTGATTTCTTAGCAACTGGCTGAAATTCAGCCTGTTTCTTTCTTTGTTTCTTTTTTTTCCTGTTTCTTTCTTTCTTTTTTTTTCTTGAGGAAAATTAGTCCTGAGCTAACATCCACCACCAATCCTCCTCTTTTTGCTGAGGAAGACTGGCCCTGAGCTGACATCCATGCCCATCTTCCTGTACTTCCTACATGGGATGCCTACCACAGCATGGCTTGATAAGCAATGCCATGTCCACACCCGAGATTTGAACTGGCAAACCCCAGGCCACCAAAGCAGAACATGCGAACTTAACCACTGCACCACTGGGCTGGCCCCTGGCTGTTTCTTTTTAGCTTAGTGCTTCCTGCCCCTCACAGCTTCATAGTCCAGCAAACGTCTGGAGGAAAAACTGGCAGCCTGCAAGGGTCAGTTTTTATCTCTTCCTTTCTCACTGGGATCCTGGTCTCGTGTGTCTAATTTATTTCTCCATCCACGTGAGATGGCCAAAACCTTGGTGAGTTTCTCTGCCTCTTAGCTGTGGCCTTTGGACTGGCCCTTTGTGTAGGTCCACAATCTTGCTTTGTGCTAGAATCAGCAAATGCCTTGCTGGGAAAAGCTGCAGCATGTGGGCTCCCCTGTCCCTTGATTTCCTCCTTCTCCATGGCCTTGCACCCTATATCCCTGTTGCCTCAGTGACTCTCCAATACTTTCCAACAGATTTTTTTTTTAGTATTTTTTCCAAATTTTGTATTTATTTTTGGAAAGAACATTAGCTTGCCACAAGCTCCTTTATCATAGCTGGAAGGGAAGCCTGCTGTGGGTTTTTTTTTGAGGAAGATTAGCTAACATCTGCCACAAATTCTCCTCTTTTTGCTGAGGAAGACTGGCCCTGAGCTAACAGCCTTGTCCGTCTTCCTCTACTTTATATGTGGGTTGCCTGCCACAGCATAGCTTGATCAGTGGTATGTAGGTCCACACCCAGGATCCGAACCAGCAAACCCCAGGCTGTGGAAGCGGAACATGCGAACTTAACCGCTGTGCCACTGGGCCGTTCCCTGTGGGTTTTTGATTATTTTTTTGGGGGGGGGGAAAGAATCATGTTAAGGAAGTTTCTTTCTATTTTCTATAAGGTTTAAACCCATGAATGGTTGTTAATTTTATAAACTGATTTTTCTGAGTCCATTGCGGCGACCATACGGTGTTTCTTCTTTGATTTGACAGGTTAATGTGGCAGGTTACCTGATTAGATATTCTGATGATGAACCATTTTACATTGTTAAGCTAAATCCCACTTTGTCGTGATAACTTATCTTTATCTACCGCTGATCTGCTAATATTTTATTTGGGATTTTGCATTTATGATCATAAGGAGGAATGGTGTATGACTGCTCCTGTAACGTCATCCTCTGGCTTCATCATCGTGTCTTGCTGGGCACATGACATGAGTCAGACGCTCTGCTCCCCCCCTGCCCACGTCGGGCCCTCTCTGCTCCGTTGCCTCCGAGATGCCGGATCATTGTTGGTACGGCTGTTTCCAAACCTGACTTCCAGCAAGCCTGTGGCTTCAGTCCTGCTCTCAGCTTTGCATCTGTGTGTCACCTTTGGTTCATAGAGCTATTTGGTTGGTTTTGAGCTTGATCATGTCTTTTTTTGATTTTTACTTAGTAGATTTTATCCGTGATGTTAAATGTTTGAGGCTGAGTGGGTTCCTCAAAAACTGACTCTATTATAACATCTTGACTAGAAGCCTCCAGAGGATATTTATTTATTGTTTAATGTTTTCAATGTTTTGTTTGGGAAAATTTCAAACACAGAAGGAAGTTTGGAGACTGCTGTAAGGGGCACTCAAGGCCTTCTGTGTGGACCAGTTACCTGTGTGCCTTCCACCACCAAAGCTTACCTTGCTCTGGATGCAGACACAATTTCTTTGCTGAAACATTTGACCATAAATTTCCGGCTTTATGTCACTTTACTCTTTAATGTTTCAGTATACATCTCCAAGAGGTCTTTTAGAGCTTTGAAATAAACGGACTTCTGACGGATTACAGGTACCATTTTGCATCTCCTCTTCCTCTCCCTTCATCATTATCATCTGTGACTGTTGTCTAACTGCTCACAGGAGGGCCCTTATCACAAAGGGGACGGTCCCCAACCACAGTGAGGGCCACACTCCCTTAGTTCCTTGTCAACAGCAGATGATCGCGGTATTTCTCGATTCCCTTTCCCAGAGAACTTGTGTGTATTTTATTCGTTCCTCTTGAGCTAACACTTAAATAAATATTTTAAATTGTTAAAATGCTTTAATAATGGATTTTCTCAGGCCCATACGCTGACCTTAGTAGGCCCTTCAAGTCCACTCAGGAAATGTGCTGGATGTTGAATAACTCGGGCATGTAATTCACAAAAATATACTTGGATAAAAATGCCATAGTGTTGGGAAAGAAAGATTACTTTAGTCCCAACAAATTAAAAATAATTTTACACCAAGATTATTACTAATATATTCGCAAGTTTCTCACACTTAGGTTCTTATTCTAAAGTTCTTTATAAACGGGAAATTTTTAACTTTTTGATTCAGATTACAAATCGACTTTGTTATTCCTTTGCATGTTGCAGACGTGTTTTGGAAGTATAGCTGGATGACAGTTGCGTGTCTACTGTGTGTATTTTCTGGTATCCTGTGTGGTGAGAGAGAAGGGACTTTGTTTACCGCGTGTGCTCACGTTGTCCAGGCGAGAATGTTTGCGGACCTGAGCTCCAAGGTGCCAGGGGGATGTTGAGCCAGATCAGGGATGCTGGCCCGACACCAAGACTGGTTCAGAGGTAGTCAAAACAAATGCCTATTAAATTAAATTAAGTAAGTGGATTCCAGTAGCTGGGTTGGAGTGTTCACTATACAAGGAAGAATGGCAATGTGGACTGGGACCGCTCCTTTTCCATTCACTTTGTCTCTGGTGTATTGGCGTGATCGATCACATTCTTGCCCTGTGGCTTCCCTCTTGTCTCTAACGCATGGCTCATCATGTGACTTTGTAGTCTCCCCACTAGAAGCCTACCATACCTGCCTGCCCCTTGACTTTGGGTTCAGACATTAACTTGCTTTGGCCAGTAGACAGAGCAGATGTGAGGGACCCCCGTCACCAGTCCACACTCAAGGCCTGTGTGCTTCACTCCCTCTCTTGCACCTGTCCTTGCCTCGGGAGCCTGCCCAGGACAGCCCACTCTGCTCGGGAGGAGACATGAGGAGCAGAGCTGAGCCACTCTAGCTGGATCCAGCTTACATCAGCTGACCTCTAGCCGACCTTCGGACACATGAGCCAAATACACCCTTATTTTGTGCTGCTGAAGTTTCTGGTCATTTGTTAGGCAGCATTATCATGGCTGTATGTAACTGTTACAGTTGTCAGTGGTCAAGGAAGGCTTGAGTCTCTGTTTTAACTCAACGTGACACAAAATGTGGTACTTAACAATGACATGCTTTCTATTTTCTTTTGACAATGTTTGTAATAAAAATAATCTAAGAACTGTAAATATGAAAGTGTTCCTGTGGTTGGCTTCAGACTTAAGGCCCTTGTTTTACAGACGAGGAAGTGGCACAATGAGTTAATAATGGCCAAGCGAGGACGGGAGCCCTGGCGTCTAGGCTTTGGTCCAATGCTCTTTCTTTTACATCCAGACATTCTTATACAATGAAAAAAGCTGTAAGACCACGCATTTGTGTGCTCTGTATGCTAAGTGAAAAGTTAAGAACAACCTTCTGGGATTGATCCATATACTGAGGTCCTTGCAGCATTTTAAAACAGTTTTAGTACTTAAAGTGTATCAAATTGGCTCCATGCTGATTCATCAGGCCCCGGATTTAACAGAAATGGCAGAGCTGCTGGTAACTCCTGTGTTCATAGGCACAAGATGTCACTCTTGTCCTTACTGTGAAGATAACATTCTTGTTGAAATTTTAATGCCTTTAATGGTTTGCCTTTTTAGCCCAGAGTGAACTAATCGGACAGCCTGTGCTGGGACATAAATCACGGCATATTCCTGGGGAACCTCAGGTGAAATAAATCAAGGAATTTTTTTTTTCAGTCAGCTCTTCAATCATTCTTTTTAGTCACGTAAAAAATATGATCCATGCTGTATTTACAGTTTGATGGTAAGGAGATGTTTAACATCAATGTAGGAGATTAAAAATGACAAGTTATATGGTGAAGAGTGTGAAAAGGTGTTTACACTGACATGTAATATCTACGTTGATCTACAACTCAATAATAGATGTCATAAATCTTATAGCAGGCCCACGAGATTGTGCCCGGGATAAGTTAATATGGCGGGTCAGTGTGTTCAGGTGGCGCACATCCTGTGTGTAGGAAGCGACGTGACTGACCAGCCGTTGGTCGGGCATGCGTGTGGACCGCTGCTGCCCTTCTTTTCCAGCAGCCGGTTCCAGGACGCGTGCCTCTCATCTCTCCCTCCAAATGTAGTCTTCCTCATTTTGTATATACACGTGTCTGACACCCATTTACCCAGTCAGTCTCTGCGTTCAAGGAATTATAACATGCTTTCCTGATTTATGTGAATGATAAATAAACCCAAGAAAATAATATTTTTATTCCACCTCTGGTCCCAAACACCACTGCAGTTCTCATGAGAGAATTGTAGATAGCAGATGTTTTTGGATTTTATTTGAAAAATGAAACTTTTATGTAAAACAATCCATGTAAAAACTTGACAGACAACACGATTATTAAAAGTATCTGCAAAGTAGAAAATGAGTTCACGCTGAGTGAAAGCTTGAAGAATTCTTTTATAAGCTTTCTGCTTTGGACTTGTAGGGCTGTCCTTTCCCCATTTCTCTTCCAAACAAAACCAAAAACAAAAACCCTATGAAACAAAATCAGCTTTTACCTGCGCTTATGCACACACACACACACACACACACACAGGCACACACACCCCGATCACATTGTCTGGTTCTTGGCTATGATACAGGTTGACGCTTTTTCAACTGGGACAGATAACAGGTGTATAACCCTCTATCATCCCCTTTTTTTAGTACTCCATTACACCTGATGCCGGAAGGAAGTATTCATGAGATAATGCCCGGGTTGGCAGTGGGGTCTTTGGCTATCAATAGCTTTTTGCAGTTCTTGTTCATATTCAGTAACTGTTTATTGAATACCTGTCATAGTCATAGCAAAGTGATAGCTGCACGGAGAATATAAAAGAAGGGTAAGCCATTGCTACTATTCTTAAGAAGGTCTTTGTTTGGAAGGGCAATAGAAACATATGATGCTAATTAAATCATGTTATAATCAACTGAGCTCCCTTAACCCCATCTACAAAACAAAAATATTTGACCATGGTAAATTGATGACTATAAAAAAAGAAAGGATTTTGGCCAACAGCATGTTGTAATTCTTTCTTTGGTGAGGAAGATTGACCCTGAGCTAACATCTGTTGCCAATCTTCCTCTTTTTGCTTGAGGAGCCACAGTGTGGCTTGATGAGTGGTATGTAGGTCCACACCCGGGATCTGAACCCGCAAATCCCCGGCTGCCGAAGTGGAGTGCACAAATCTAACCACTATGCTGCAGGCTGGCTCGCAGGTTGTGATTTTTTTAAACTCAATTTCAAAATAGTATATAATGTAAAGATTTCTGTGGCAGGGTCATTGTTTTCACAGCATGTCATTTTTATCCTTTCCATGCTCTCCTCGACCACAAAATTTTAGTTATGATGACTGGAGATGGTGAAGCCACTGTAACACCAGGGGCTGGCTTTCTGCATCATCTTTCCGGCCTCCCTTCATTGTCGGGGCGTGGTAGGGCACTGCCCAACACCCTTCGTGACCTCCCACCACCACGTCAGGAGGAACCCTCATCCATGCTTTGACTTTCTGCTTCTGGTGCTGCTGTGTGGAACCTGGGGTTTCAGGGTAGCCAGTCTCAAAGAGTCAGTGAGCAGGGCATGTTTCCCAGTTCATTTCACCATCTGATCCCACATCTCTTCGTCATCTTACTTCTCATGTTGTCTTCTCGAGGTCTGGCAGTTGCAGCCTGGTCCTCAATGTCTTATCTTGTCCCATGTGTGTTGTATTCACATTATTCATCTACATTTTTAAAACATTTGTGATATCATTTCCTAACTTCCTGCATGGCACTTAATAATGAAACATTAGAAGAAATTTTGTTAAAAACATGAGAAGCCATGAATGCTTCACAATCCCATTATTATTTGATGCTATTCTGAAAATCTTAGCAATTGCAAAAATTACATGATAATAAAAATTTTAAAAATAAAGGACAAAAATCAATCATTATTTTAAGTGTTAGGATTGAAAACTCTAAAAGGAATCAAATTAGAAACAGCTGGATTTGATGAGTAGAGTAAGGTTGCTGGATACATAATAAATACACAAATGTCAAGATGATTACTATATATAGGGATAACTTGCAGATAGCATAATGAAAAGCAAATCCTGCTTATGTCAGCAAATTTATGCACCATGTCTAGGAGTACTGTTAGATAGGTCTGTCGTTTCCTGACCTACTTACTTATTGCTCTTCTCAAGATCTTGCCTGCTTTGTCCACTGCTCTGCGTGTAGCAGTCCTACAGATTACGTCATGTGGCTCTGCTACTCTCACTGCATCCCCTTGGACCCCAGACATGGCTGATGCAGGGGGGAGATTGGTAACCCATACCAGCCATTGACTGGCCAACAGGACATCAGATTTTCTCTCTTATGAATTTGAACTAAGAGACACAGAGACTATACCGTTCATTGCTGGAGGGGAGCAGAGGCAAACATTTATGCAGAGGTTGAGGTGGAAAGGGGCCGTGACCAACCAAAGCCATATGCCAACTAAAATTATGGAGAAGCAGAAACCGTGAATGAGCAGAGAAGTTGGTCTGAAGAGAGAAGCGCAGGAATGGAGCAGATTCATGAAGAGCAGAGCGGAGAACCATGTGGCTCCAAAGAGAGAGGTGCAAAGAAGAGACTTGGTGCCTGACTATCCTGTTTTAGTCCCTGTGTTTTAGTCCCTATATTGTGTTTTCTGTCTTTGAATTCCGTGGGATATATTCTAACAATAAAATCTCTTTCTTTTCTTGCTAGTTTGAATGGTATTTCTGTTTAGTGAAGCCGATGATTCCTGCCTAAAACAACAATATTAAGAGGGAAAGTGTAGAACCTACTTGAGGGAAACTATCATTTATTTTACTGAGAGACAGAAACAGAGAAGCAGTCCATGCTGATCATAGGGAGATGAATACTGTGGAGATGTCAGTTTTTCCGGAATTATTTGTTAGGCCAAAGTAATCAAAAGAAATTGGGTTGAGATCCCTCTTTATTTTTTTGAATTGACAAAATTATTTTAAATTTCTTTGGACAGAATAAACCTATAAAGCAATAATAGTAATAATAACAACTAACATTTATTTACTGATTACTATGTCCCAGCTTCTTTTTAACTGCTTTTCATGAATTCAGAAGAATATGACTATGAATAATTATGAAATTTTTAAAGAGTGATGAGAAGATACTGTTAACTACAAAATATTAAAAATGCTGTAAAGGTACTTAACCAGTTTTGATACCTGTTCAAGAAAATAAGTAACTGAAAATCAGAAAGCTTCAAATGTGTTCATTTTGCATTTATTTATATTTGTGTTTTATATATACCTGAGTATGGTGTATATTCTATATGAGACAGTTGGCTAATCATCTTAATATTGTTTCAAAAAGTCAACTTAGATGCTCACTTTATACCCTGAAATGAACTACATTTGGATGAAGTAAATATGTAAAGAAAAAGAATCAGAGCCATAGAAAATTGACAACGACTCTCAAAGCTTCCCCTGCGTTTTCTCTGAGCCACACATCCCATTTCAGTTCCTTCAGCTATTTTTCATTAGTTATGATTTCTGGACTCTCTACAATTCTGGCCACATAAAAGGGCCTTTTTGCCCACATGAGTGATGTTAGACATTCTCTCTTGAACTATTTTAAATTGGCAAATATCTCTGAAGCATTATCCTATTTGCAAAACAGAAACTGGTCTGGAGGTGGAGTGTACTGGAGGCAGAAGGAGCAGCTAGGAAGCTGTCGTTGTAGGTCCAGGAGAGATGATGATGGCTTGAAAGAGATCGCAAACAAACTGAGAAATATTGAAGAGTGTGTGCCTGATGGCACGAGGGGTCTGGAAGAGGGAGGGGACGGGCAACTGGGGTCGTGGCGCTACTCACCAAGACGGAGAGAGTGGAGGAGGGGCAGGCGGCACAGAGGAGCTCATGAGTCCCTTCGAAGACAGGCTGAGTTTGAAGTGCTGTGAAATATGCAGGTGGAGACGTATGGTAGCCAGGTAGACACGTGCGTTTGAGTTTCAGAACTCTAGTCTTGAATGGAAATACAGATTTTGGAGTCATTGGTGTGTAGATAGTAACTGAAGACTGGAGACTGAGTGGCGGTGATTGAGATGAATAGCAGAGTCAGAACCTCCCTGACAGTTGGGTCCGTAGCCTGGACAGTTAATTATCCTGGGGGGTACAGGATAGAGGCGGCTCACGGCCTCAACAGCGGGGACTCCCACTTACCAAGGCTAATTCAGCTACTGTCTGTCTGTGTCTTCAACCAGCCAGCAAATAAAGTCATTGCTCAGTACCCTGATGTGGCACTAGTCCTCAAGGAGACCGTCTGGCCACTTGGTGGCAAATCGACCCCACTGGGCCCCTTCTGTCCAGAAGGGCCAACAGTTTGCCCTCGTCGGAATAATCACCACTTCTGGGTGTTGTTGCTGTTCTCGCTGCAGAGCTTCAGCCAAGGCCAGGATCCGAGGGTCAGGTCTGCAGGCAGAACCTCACGTCATCTCAGGGAAACACAGTGAACGAGGGGCAGGCGCGGGCCCGGGCCGTGGGATTCACCGGTAGCATTACCCACCTCACTGCCTGTGTGCTTCAGGGCTGACGGGGTGTGGGAGTGGTCAGCCGGGGCTGCAGCTGAGGCCCAGCGTGGAGGCAGGACTCTGCAAGGATGCAGTCTGTGTGCTGAATCAGAGCTCTCTCTGGGGCACTGCAGGCCCAGGGGGAGGAATGTGTGGGTCCCGGAGCTAGGGGTGGAGGGAGGAGTCGCTCCATATATCATCCTGCCCAACCACCCCTGGGAGATGGGTGCTTCCTGTCCTCCCCTACACTGGGCTCTGCAGCGTGGAGGTCCTAGGCCCCCAGGAGTGAGAACAGTTGGGGTCCTGTTGAATTATAGGCCCGACTGCTGCCAGGCACTCTGGACTCCTGTGTCGAGGGGCTGCAGACAAGAGTCACAGTGTTGATGGGCATAGTTGACTGTGACCAGTGGAGGAGGCAGGGCTGCTGGTGCACAAAGGGGTCAAGGGGAGTATGTTTGCCTGTCAAGTGGTTCGCTTGGGACCCTTTTGGTGTGCCCTTCATGATTGTGACCTGAGAAGGGATGATAGTCTGGGTTGTGCCACCAATAAGCCACCAAGACCTGCTAAAGTGACAGCTGTGAGGTGGGGATTGAGAATGGATATCAGAGGAGGCACAGGATGACTTCCAGTTACATCCCCAGCCAACAGCAGCGATGGGGCTGTAACGCTTCCCGCTGGTCTCTCTCTCAGGAAGCCAGGCCCACGCGGAGAGAAATCATGAGGAAGCTGTCTGCAAATGCGTGTGGAGAAGCGGGTCTGTGCGGCCCTGAGGGTGGGCCGTGGATGGACTGCACATGCGGATCTCCCTTCTAGGGACGCAGGCAGCTGATACACGCCCCATGGCCTCTGCACCTCTGAGATGTGTGCGTTTGAATGGGGGCGTGCTCCTTCAGGCAGCTCCCAGCCGGTGCCTGCGGTGCCCGTGTGGATGCTCAGGCCTGGCCTCTTCTGTCCATCACTGAGCCCCTGCACACGCTCGCTGTCTTCTGCTGGAGCTCCCTCTGGGCCAGGAGACTCTCCGAGCTTCACAGCAGCCCAAGGGCCTTCCTACCCAGTGCCACTCCTTCCCCATTTCCTTCTGCAGGTGTCAGGCCTGTGACTCAGCCTGAGGCTGTCCCTGCCTCCTCCCGCTCTCTTTCCCCTTACCAATCTCCTGCACATCTAACTCTGCTCTGGCATCTGCTTCATCAAGGGCCGGAGTGGACCCAGCTGGGTAGCTTTGGTGGGGGCTGAAATCAGGGAGAAGATCTGGGGTCTCTGAGATGTCCTGAATGGAGGAGTTGCTTTGAGTAACACAGAGATAACTAGGTGTACAACAAGTTTGAGGTCACGTTTTGGGAAGATTTTGAATGCGCCATTGTGAAAGGCAAATTTTATCTAAAAAGATACAGGGAGTGGAGACCCTATAAAAAGCATAGCACAGGGAATCGCACTGAAGCAGAAAACAGGCTAAAAACTGACGAGTGTCTTAAACAGATGGAAGTGGTGCCGAGCTGGGCTCCACTCTTGGGTTGACTAGAAGTGCACAACAGGGCCGGTTTACATCGTGGAGCACGGCCATAAGCCTTATCCAAAGACTGAACTGACTTTATAGCCAGAAGGAATTTTGGGCGTCCTCTAATCAAAAATACTTTTCTCTCAATGTTGCCTCTTGCTGTGGTCTGAATGTTTGTGTCCCCACCAAAGTGCTGCCTTGAAATCCTAACCCCTGGTGTGATGCTGTCTGGAGGTGGGGCCTTGGGGAGGTGATGAGGTCACGAGGGTGGAGTCCTCAGGAATGGGATCAATGCCTTAGAAAAGGGACCTCAGAGAGCTCTGTCATCCCTTCCTACGTGTGAGGTCACAGCGAGAAGACGGCCATCTGTGAACCAGGGAGCAGCCCCACCACTCGCCAAATGTTCTGACGCCCTGATCCTGGACCGCCAGCCTCCAGAACTGTGAGGAAAAACTTCGGTTGTTTAGAAGCCCCCCAGTGTACGATATTTTGTTATAGCAGCCTGACCAGGCTAAGGCCTCTTTACTTGTGGTTTCTTCTCCAGTGAGTTACAAGTGTTCATCCATCTTTTGACTTTGTCTAACTCTTGAGTGTTATTTTGGGGGTAGGGCCAGAACACTCTCTTCAGAAAGAGTTTTGATTCTGGGAGGGCAGAACAGAGAAGTGTCTGCATTTGGGGTAGACTGAAGAATGTTCCCAAAGAGTCTCAAAGACCTGCTGAGCTTCCTTCTGTAGCCCTTTAAATTTTAGCATTCGATACATTTTAAGTTTTCTACAATTTCCTATTGAAATGCAAAAAAAAAAAAAAAAACCCAAAAAAACCCAAAACTAAACCCTCAGAGAAATAGCACTGATGTCTGTTAACATGTCAAGGGGACGTAAGTGGACAGAGGTGTGGCACTGTCAGCTACTGGAGGGGAAGGATATAAAAGCCCAAATATACCCATTTCGCACCCTCCCCCTCCACCCAAAGTACAGAGTCAGCCTTAAGATGCTTCTAAACAGCAAGAACTTTTAAAACAGAGACTTGGCTGACACTACCTGTCCTTTGAGATGTTACGAGTCCTCCTAGATTAGTTGCATTTGTCTCTGTAAATATTTGTGGAGTATGACGAGGCCTCATCCCATTTTATAGCTGAGGAAATGAAGGCAGAAGAAATGAAATGAGCTAATCTTGAATTCTGCTCCGCCACTCTCCCCACTAGGTGTTGCTGTCTCGTCACGTGTTCACAATCTCGTGCCTCTGAGGAAAACAGGTTAGAAAAAAGAATGAGGTGCCAGGCAAGGGGAAAATCCTGCGGTGCTCCGGGTGCGATGGACACATTTTGGGCCGATGAGGAGGGTTCTCTGCTCGCTGGGGATTTCCAGGCCGCCCAGGGAACACCTTTCACAACCACGTTGATGTTTGGTCTCACGTGAAGCTCTGTTTTTGTCAGATGCCAAATCTAATGAGCTTGGCCGGGGTCTGAATGCTCTGACGGTTGGTGAGTCTTTCTGACGGGAACACGAAGGCAGAGGAACCCAGAAAGCCCTCAGCTCGAATGAGGAAGGTAATGGCCTGTCGTCCCCTAAGTGGCTCACAGGCGTTTGGAGCATAAATATCGTGGTAGGTCTTAACTGATTCAGACAGTTCACAGGAAAATCAGCAACTTGAAGCTCCTTGCTTTAAACAAAAGTCTCTTTTCCTGCTAAGTAAACTGCAGCAGAATTATTTTCTCTAGGAGACTGTTTTTAGCCTAGAAGTAGTGACTTCTTTATTCCACCCTGTTACCAGGTTTGCTTGATTTTAAAAAATCCATTTTTTATCAAATCACAACTGACTTATTGTCTCTGAGCTTCTGTGGAGAAAGGTCTTCGGATGGGCACTGATTTGCACATCCCCGTGAGCAGAGTGCTGGGCTGGGTAAACTGCAGTAGAGGTATGGATGCAGGTGCAGGTTGAGGCCGCACCGCCGGTGCTTTACCCGCCGTTCCTCAAAGGACGCAGTGTCTTTCCAGATAACTATCGGGAGTCACACGGAGGTGCAGAGCTGAGGAGCAGACTCCTGGGGACCGTGGGCCCTTCTGACCCCTCCCCTTTCCCAGGGGTACAGGACACAGAGCAGGGAGGCCTTGCGCAGACAGCGCCCCGTGAGGTTCTCGAGTTTCGTATAACAGACGCAGCATCATTTTAAGGACATCATAAAAGGAGAGATCATGTCCAAACCGTGGAGGTCTGAGGCGTGCCGTTTGAAGATGTTAGATCCTAGCGTTGGTTGATCTTTTCATTCTTTCATGTTTCAAGTTAACAAGGCCTATGGTGCCTTTTGCTAAATTTTTTCATGTTGAAAACTGGCTTATTTGTAATGAAGTAACAAGAACACGGTCTGTTGATTGGAACTCACTGTCTGATTACATCTCTTCCTTATTTCTCTTTATTAACACCTTGCCAGCTAGGGTTCTGGCAGAAACACAACACAAATGCAGACTTTAATGAAGGGACTACTTAGACAGCAGGGGCTGGGGACGCAAGTTTAGGAAGCAAACCTGCAAGTTGCAGCCCCCAGAGACCTGCAATATTAGGAAGCAGTTAGCCAGGCCACGAGCGGGGGTGCTGGGTCTGCAGGAGCCTGGGGGTCCAGGATGCACCTCCTCTGGGGTGAGTGACAGCATGGAGCAGGGTAGAAGCTGGAGAGCGGGTGGGGAGGGTGGGAGAGAATGTCCGAGGTCACTGAACTGATAGGTAATGGTGAGGTCATGGATGACATGGTGGCCTCCATAATAGAAAGGCGACGGTGGATATCGATGGATCCTCTGTGTATCTGCCTCCGTAGATAAACCACCCACATTCTGCCTGAAGAAGTGCGTTCTCAACGTCAAAAGACCGAGCCTGAACTTCAGATCTCCTTCTGCTCTCAAGCTGTGATATTCTGAAACCCAAATCCCAGAGCACTTTGAAACAAGGTCCGTGTTCTGCTGGTCCTACAGCCACATGTGCACAGTGCTGACTATTCACATGGCCGTCAAGTGAGAACAACGTTGGTATCGCATGCCGCCTGCTGGTTCATTCTTTCAGCACCGCCCGAGACCATAATGGTGACAAAGGTCATGAAAGAGGGAATTATTCCAGTTTAGAAGACGATCAAGGTACTTTTTTTTTACTTAAGGGCTGAATTACGAGAAATGAAAATTTGAATTATAACTTATTTTGGAAGTATTGAGATTTTTAGTTTTCTCATTTAATTATGCTCATTTAATTATTTATATTGTTCATTTAATTATTCATATATTAATATATAAATAATAGAATATAAATAAATATATATTTTTATATAAAACATAATATATATTAATATAATCTATTTATAAATATATAATATATAAAATAAATGTAATATATAAATATATAAACTATAATATATATTAATATAATCTATTTATAAATGTATAATATATAAAATAAATGTGATATATAAAATACAATATAATATAAATAAAATGTAAATAAATGTATAATTCATATAACATAAATGAATAATTATTCACTTAATTATGAATAATTAAATAGAAAATAACCTCATTGTTACTTCTAGTCAGAGAGGAGAGTAAATTCAACCTGATAATTTTAAAAACCTGAAAAATCTATGGCGAGAGCCCCATAGACCAACCGGGAATGGGAAGCTGGGTCATCAAAGCTGGCTTGGCTCCCCCAGGCCTTGGCTCACACGGTCCATTGTGTGTAAGTTTGTCCCAGCTGAACACGTGGTGGGGGCCGGCCACCCTCTGCCCAGTTTCCCCACTTAGGTGTCCAGGTGTCTGGAGCCCCCACATCGCTAACCTGGGCTGCTGCTGTTAGCCTTCAAAACACGGAGAGCGTCATTCGGTCGGGATAGGACAGCTTCAGTTTTCCTATACATCTAGGAAGCAATGGGGCTGAGGATGGGGCACTTGCTTGGGGAATGGAGGACGGAGCGGCTCACCGGGGAGGTGCCATCGTGGTGTAGACAGAAGCGGAGAGATCGCCGCCCGCCACGGGGATGTGGGCCGGCTCTTTCCGGACCTGTGGAGGATGCTGAAACAGTGGCGGGATGCTAACGCAGGTGTTGCTGATACAATTTCATTTAGAAACACCTTCATTTTCTCAGTGTGACACCCATCTAAACGGTAGCATCTCTCGCTGGCCACCCCTTTACCGGCATGGGTCCCTGTTCTGGGTTGCAGCAGGTGAAGTCTGGTTTGGCCGTGAAGTCCTGGAGGTCTGGGACTTCTACGGGCTTCAGTGGACGCACCTCCCCATCCATCCACTACAGGGCAGGCTGGACTTGCAGAGGAAAATTTTTATAGTTTTGCATTTTTGTCGTTTATCCAATGAATTGTGAACGATTCCTGGACCTGAGGCTCAAACTGGAATCTCCAGAACCTCCCTGGGTCTCGGTTTCCATCTCTGCATGAAGAGAAATCCAACTTGCACATGTCTACCCGTTATGGGCTGACTTGTCTCCCCCCAGATTCGTATGTTGAAGTCCTCCCTCCAGTACTTCAGGACGTGACCATGTTTGGGGACGGGGCTTTTAAAGAGACGACTCGGTTAGAATGAGGTCGTGCGGGTGGGCCCTGAGCCAGTGTGACTGCTGTCTTATGAGCAGAGGAAGAGACACCTGGGCTGCATGCTCGGAGGGGCGGCCATGTGAAGGGGCAGTGACGGGGTGGTCGTCTGCAAGCCAGGGAGAGAGGCCCCCCGAGGAAACCAGCCAAGCCCCCAGAACATCGAGAAAAACATTCTGTGGCTTAAGCCGCTCTCTCTGTGGTGGTCTGTGCTGGCAGCCGGAGCGGGCTGGCACTCACAGGACGAGTGACCCGCCACAGGGACCCTGGCAGCTGGCCGTCCTGGGGAGGCCCCCGTGTCTGTTCATTTAATCATTCATTCAGCAAGTATCTGCTATACGTACAGCACCAGGGATAACAGTGAACGTTATAATTATCGACCTTCACTGAACTGATGTAAGGGAAACACCATTTTAAACTTAGTATTTTCACTGCGTGTGTCACCTCAGACAGCACAGAATCTGGGTTCGTAATCAACCATATTTCATAAAAAAGAAATCGATCTTGTCATCCGTTATTGCCATTTTAAGTTACTATTTTTAAAAATAAAACTGTATCTTGGTTTATACAGATATCTTTCCCTTTAAACCACTGAACAAAAGGGGCAGTGGATCTCTTTCTTGTCACTATATTACAAGTTAGTGTAACACGTCTAGTCCTAACGTTTCAGGCAGTTCTCCTGACCATCAGTGGAGTCTGAGTGGGGGAAAGCGAAGGGCCTGCTTATTGCGAGGAGAGCGGTGTGCCTAGAGCAGACTTGCTCAAACGCCACCTGTACACACACTGCACACACCTGCCGTGTACCCCCCCACAAGCACACGCTTCATAGAAACACACGTCCACTTGTACATTCTTTTTGTTTTGAGTACGCACTCACGTCGTGTAAAACTGAACCACCGAGCGTGTCTGAAATAAACAGCAGGTGTTTTGAAGGTGTCTGTGGGTATCACACACTTTTAACCATCCATGAAACTAATTTTCTGGAGTATATCTGGCTCCTGCAGGCTGTGCTGTATGGAATTTTCACGTTAGTCCTTTTTATGCGGCAGGTAGTAAGGTCGAATTGGTGTGAGCTGGGAGGGAGATGTGAGACCAACCACAAGGGGCGAGGCCTGGCTTGCAGTGTCCCCAGCCAGTCCGTCAGTGGGAGGTGGAGCCGGGGCAGCGTCAGAGAGGGGCCTGCAGTAGAGCGGGAAACCAGCGGAGGCCACTGGCAGGTCTCAGTCAAAAAGAGAAGCCTTGAGCAGAGAGGAGGCAGGAGCTGCAGCCGGAGGGCAAGGCCGGCCCGCGGCCATTCTCATGATGGCACTGTTTGCCTTGGCACGCCTTCTGAGGCTGTCCGAAATGTCTCTCTCAAGGGCATGCCTTTGTCTGGCTCAGAGTTGTTGCTTCCTCAAGGCTGTGGCTGACACAGTTTAGAGCCTGACCAAGCCAGGAGATTCTCTATTTTTCTATCTGGACTCAAACAGAACTGTTCTGAATTTCTTATGCAACGTATTAGTAATACAGGAATTTAGATGTGTGCATTCTCCTTCTTGCGATTCCAACAATCACTATTAATTTCACTAGATCTCGGATCTACTTCTGTAGTGTGTAAGTAACAGTAGCTGTGGGATGTGTGCTAATTAAGCAGTATTGATGATTTACTTTGTCTTATTTTTTCTTCTATTTCTTATGAAAAATTCCATGTATAAAAAAAGAACAATAGGATAATGGACATGCATATATAGTCACCCCCTTCTCTCAGTGGTTGTTCACATTGCCATAGCTTTTCTGCTGAAGCATCGTAAAGTCAATTATAGATGTCCTAGACATCTGAGCACTTTATCCTCCAAAGCTTCAGCATATATCCTTCCAAAACAAGGGAATGATCCTAGGTAAACACAATGCCATTAGCACCCCAAACGAAATGAACAATTCCCGTCAAATACTCGGTCCATTTTCCTATTTCGCCAACTGTGCCCTCAATTTGATAGATCACTTTCGGTCTGTCTCTCGCAGTGTGGGCCTCATTTTTTTTTTTACTTGATAAATGATGATAATGATACCCCAAATTTTCTATCTTACAGGAACATTGTGAGAATATGAAAAAACTGATAGTCCCTTTGAAAACGGAATGCACTTTAATAACTTCAGGGGTTATTTTTATGTGGAATTGAGATTTCTCAGAGATAAAGAAGGGAGCACTTTCCACATTAATCGTCCCTTCAACAGATATGATACATGTTTAAGAGATGCCTTTGTGTTTGGGGGACTGTCAAGACAGGTGGCCCACATCACCTCGCAGGAAATGCTCCCAGTGTAGGAAGGGCGTGGAAATGGGAACCAAGCTACCTCCCGGGTTCCGCTCAGGGTGTGGGCTGATGTCTGTTAGCCTCAACGAACCATCTGTGTCTGGAGGTGACATCAGAGCATCTCAACACTTTCGTCCCGTTTTGCTTCCATCAAGAGGGCTTTCTCTTCCCTCCAGCCCACAGTGATCTCTCCAACTTAGCCTCAGTTTCTGTGGTTTAGCTCAGAAGAGTGACATTTGCCATAAAAATATGCCTCATGAAATCTGACACCTCTTGAATTCTGTATTTTTAAAATGTTCTGGGTGTGTGATCTCTGCGAGTACCTTGTTAGCCCCCGGAGGCTAGGGATGGTATCACATACACTTTTTACGGCACCGAAAGTTACCATAGTGCTCTGAATTTATAGTAGTCACAGATCATAATTATAGCTTAATAACTGAGAAAACCCTCTTCTTCATTTTTGAATAGTAAGTGAAGAATGAGGAGGAATGCCAATTTTATAATTTTGATTAATTTAGCACTTAAAAGAAAAACAGAAGCTTTTTAATGATAAAATTTATGGCATAAGGCACCTAGCTTCTCTTGTCGCCATTCTACAGGGAAGTATTTTCATCCTTTACTTCCTTGAAGAATTTGACCTTCCCTTAAAAATCAGAGGCTCTGAGGGGAACAGCAGTCTTTGTGGAATACCTCCCGTTGGCATGATTTTAGAGGAAGAGGAGCCTGGCCGGGCAGAAATGCAAGATTCAGGACAAAACCAAGGTCTTTTAATGATTAGCTCAGCCCTGCAGTCACTTAAGATGGAGAACCTTGGTCACCCCTTCTCCTTGTTTTCTAACACCTCTTCCTGATGTTTTCATCTGTGTCACTCGTCACCCGCTAACGTATATTGAGTACTAAACCTGAGAGGCCACCTCCCGTGCGTGGGGTCATTACGTGCTTGGGTTGGGTTTGAGTCGGTCTGCCATTTTCTTACTGACCTTGGGCAACCTTGAGGCTCTAGCTCCTCATTTGGAAACTGGAGACAATCGCAGTTGCTGTCTCATAGGAAGGTTTAGCATGGCGCCTGACACACAGTAAACGTGAGCTGCTTTCCTTATTGTCATGTGAGGGATTTGCATTGTGCCCCACACTCCAGTCGATGTCTGTGAACTGAAGGAAGCTGTGTGCAGAGCCTGCTCAGACACGTTTAACTCTCTGCACAGAGCTAATTCTAAGACAGAGGTGGCTTACGCGGAGGCTGCAAGGTGGACCGTTCGGGGAGGACTGGTTGGGGAGCAGGAGACCTGGGATCTAGTCCCGAGACCACCACCTTCTGCCCGCTTCCTAGTTCCTTCGTCTCAGTATAGAAGTGTCTGGCTGATGAGTGGCCCCCAGCTGTTTTCTGTAGAGCGCTGAGCCTGGAAGATGCTCGAGGGAAAAGAGTCTCATGTGCAAATAAACCCGGGAAACAGTGAAGATTTTACTTCTCACCTGGAGAATCACAGTGCCCTGAAATGCCCCGAACTGAAGAGGTCTGTTCAGTTTGTTGAAGCTCAGAATTTCCAAAAATCATTTGTCTGTTGACCCTCCCCGTTTTGAGTTTGTATGACATCCTTTTGCGTTCCGTGAACCTAATGTTTCAGAAAACCTACTTCAGAAAATGTGGGACCAGATGATCCTTCGAGTCCTTTGGAAATCTCCTTGTAGGACTCATACACAAATGTCTCCTCCTTGGTCTCTGGGAGAATTCCTTTTCTGATTTGCTCACACGTGATTTTCTTCTCAGTACTCCTTCTCTGTAACCTCAGATTCAGCTGTGTTTCTAGCAAGCTGAGTTATATGATTCTTCAATTTATTGTTTAGATTTTGCAAAAGTATGTGTACTATCAGGCCCTTTAAATCTAACTTTATATAATAAAATAGAATTATAAGGCTATTATAAAAAGTGGAATTATTAATATTCTGTGAAGGAGGTGAAATTAGGACCACAAAATTAGCACCAGTAAACTTAGCCCGTGAATTGAAAAAAATCCACTTGTAAAGCCTGGGACATGGCCATTTAGAGCAGCAATGGGGAATGAGCACAATAATACATGTTTTGTTCTTATGAGTCAGAATTTCAAGGGAAAAAAACAACAAATCTAGTTATTAATAACTTCCATTAGCTGAAGACGGTTTTTAATGCTAAGATTTAACTAGTAAGCTCATTTAATCATCTTTAAAAATTCATGGGCCACCAGAGCCTATTGGAGAAAATTAGAATTAGAAAATTAGAATAACTTTCACAAAATGTGAAGAGAGGGAAGCTGACGTGGGTTACAAGGAAGCTTAGCCTTGGAGTCCAGTGCTTTGCTGTAAAACCTTGTTTAACTAGAACACAGCGAACATTCCCGTTGATGCATCTGCTAGGAACCTGAGCATTGACCAAGAACCTTATTATTTCTCCCCCTCAGTTGTGAAAGTCCTTGTCAAGGGCTTGTGCTCTGCTCTTATTCTGTTATAAGAACAATAGCCAGTGAACAAGGTTCGGTGTTTCTTGTGTGACTGAGAATTTTGCAGTTTGTCTGGGTCATGATTCTGAAAGCAAATTTCGTTTTGTCTGTGATGTTGCCATAGAGGCTGGACAGTCCGGCCTGTGGGGAGAGAGTCGTTGCTGGGCCATTAAGTGGATGAGCGAGCCAAACCTCTCTCTGCCCGCCTGGAGGACGGAGAGAATAAGAGAGCCTCTCCAGCAGTGTTGCTAAGAGACTCCACCAGACGGGCATGGAAACTCTCGCTCAACGTTGGCACGTGGTACTTGGTAGATCTTAGTTCTTATTATTATGAACTCAGATACTAAAAGGAATTAAAAATGCAATATATAACATAACTTTGCTGAGCAGAGGTAAGCTCTTTTTAATAAAAATGGAGGCCACTGCAATAATGTTTAATTGAGATATTTGCTTAGTTGAATCCTGCCATTCTCCATAAGGAGACACTGACATTGACAGAGACATCCTAGCCTTAATAAAGATGAATAAAAATGAACATCATATTTTAGCCAAGAAATAGGAACCCAGGAGCGTTTGATGAAGAATATTCTATGGAACTCTAAAAGTACTGCAAGAGTTCTGTCTTTCCCTGTTCACAAGTCTGTGACACATGGATCTGTGACGCTCAGAATACAGCTTACTGTTATGGGCTAAATTGTGTCGCTCTGAAATCCCTGTGTTGAAGTCCTAACCCCATGACCTTACTTGGGAATGGAGTCATGGCAGGTGTAACCCAGTTAAGTTAAGATGAGGTCATTAGGATGGGCCCTGATCCGGTATGACTGGTGTCCTTATAAACAGGGGAAATTTGGACACAGAGACAGACATGCAGGGAGAATACCACGTGATGGTGAAGATGTTCGTCTCCAAGCCAAGGAGAAAGCCTGGAACAGCTCCTCCCTCACGGCCTCAGGAGGAGCCAACCCTGCCGACACCCTGATCGTGGACTTCTGGCCTCCGGAACCGTGAGACAGTCATTTCTGTTGTTTAAGCGACAAAGTTCGTGGCTCTCTGTTAGGGCGGCCCTGGCAAACCAACACGCTTAACTAAAATCCTTTGGATTTTGACCTTGAATTTTGGTGTCAGTGCTCAGAGGCTCCTGATGGAAATCACTGTCCTTATTTTCCCTGGCACCTGCTGAAGGCCTTTTCACCCTGTGGTTTTTCTCTTGGTCTTTCTTCTGCAGGATCACCCACCCTTTGCTTCTTTGCCAACTCAAGTTTTATCAGACTCTCTCCCAGTTCTTTGTGCAGCTCTTCACAGTGCTCCCTCATTCCCTCACGTGCCCATTCATTCATTCATTCCCCAGCTCCCTCATTTCACAATTCCTACCGTAATGCAGTCCCCCAGTGTGCCGGCTCCGCCCTTCCCTCCCTCTCACTGGTCGTCATTGGTGCTGTGTGCGACGGAGGGAGCAGGGCTGACTGTGCTGTCCACACATTGCTTTCCATCTCTGTTACATAGTTGGTGATACGCACAGGAAATGCTCGAAGGTAGTAGAGGAGCTCGCTAATGAAAAGAGGGGCATTAATTTTTGGAAGAAAATAAATATTTATTAATTTATCTGTTGTGTGAGTTGACATGTTTTCTGCTTCGTGTGTTGGGTTACCTCTAAAGCAGGCAACACTTTTAATGAGAAGACAGAATGTTTACTATATGTCACCAACATTCCCAACTTCTGATTTTGTACCTACAGTCACGTCTGACACCGGCTTAAAATGCTGAGACCACGTGGTGGGATGGGATTTCCCCGATCTCCCTGCAGGCGTTCCCTGGAGAGACGAGTTGTGGGAAATCCACAGATGACCCCGGGTTTCCCTTTTAAGCCAGGGTCTAGGAGGTGTTATTTCGTCAGCTCAGGATAAACTACTGTTATCATTGCCAATAGCACTCTAAGTGGATCTGATCAGTCCCCTTTTGGGTAATGCTTCTGTGTCCTGGTCCATCTCTTGGAGTTTTTCTCCTTCCCGGATTGGCTCGGAGTATGACACGTCCGCCTCCCTTCCCACCTTTTTTTTTTTAAATTTCAGAACATAGGTCACTGGCTCTTTCTACTTCAAGGGATTTTGCTACTAACGCTGCAAGGAAACGGCCAGTAGGACACCATGATGAGTGGGTTTGTGGGAGGCACGCTGGTGTGAAGTCTCCTTGCGTCTGACGTTCCAACCCTCGGGGTGCGGTGCTGTCTCTGGCCCGTGTGCTTTCTTGGGGGCCTTTCTTTGTTTGTCCACTTTTGAGGAGCAAGAGCATTTCCTGTCTCCTCTTTGATCATATTTGCATCGTTCTCATTTTTCTCTGCTCTTCCTTTTAATTTGCTGGAGTTAATTGAGCCCCGAGTATAAGCGTGGTGCCAGGCAGTATCCGAGGGTTTTATAAGATTCTTATGACTATTTGTGATTAAAGCAGAGCAGGACAAATATAAATGAACTAATTAATGAAAAGTACATGACATTATATAGTCAAGTCCTAAAACTGCACAGCGTATCTCCACTGAAACCGGGAAGTTAAAAAATGGTAAGGGTTTTTTGGTAATAGAAGGAATAAAAATGCTTAAATTCAGCTGTGCTCATTTTGGCACTCGAGTATGGACTTGAGCGGGGATGGTTAAAGTTTTAATTTGACATTGTACATCCTGGTGGGGAGGAAAAAAATCCCAGAGAGTTTCGTCTAGGTCTTGCCGAAGCTGTTTGCTCTGTGTCACTGAGGTTGCTTCGTTTACAGAGCTCCCGATCCAGCGGACTCTCAGTCGGAGCCATGGTGACAGGAAGAACCAACAGCCCAGGGCGGGCATGAGGTCCCATGAGCCTCTGCCTCACAGTCAGTGTCTCCTCTGCTCGTGGACGCTTCCCAAGGAGGGCCAGGCGTGTAGCTGTCATGGTCCCCACACAGTGGAACGCAGAGCAGAATTTAACAGCCTGTATTTGCATGATTGTGCTGTATGCATTTTCAGCCTACTCTGTCTCCATGTTGTTAAGATGCCGTTGTCCTCAAAAGAGGCCTCTCAAATCACCCTGTCGCTCGGAGCCTGTATTCCACACCCGGGAAAAGCCTTTCTTTGCATTTTCTGCATTATTTTCGTAATTATTTGCTTACACACCCATCTTTCCCCCTGGAGTGTGAACTCCTTGAAGGCAGACGAAACAGCCATGCGTCTTGATGTCATGTGTGCCTGGCCCAGCACCTCCCACAGAAGAGATGCTGAGAAACTTTGTCAAAAGGATGCATTGCGGTATTTTACCAACCTCAAAGGTATCACCCGAAGGTCAAATGAGATCACATGTGTGAAGACTCTTGAAATTTCAAAGAAATATACAAATAGCTAACATTTATTGAGCGCTTACGATGTGTCATCCACTATTTTGAGCACTGCACGCTATTCATTCATTCATGTTGTATTCATACAAGAGCCCCCTGTTTCCCATGAAAAAGCACCTTGAAGAGAAAAGCAAACTGATGCACGGAGTAATTTTTATTTCTTGGAAATTCTAACTTTCTACAAATATAATTGTAAGGAGTAAGCAATGGGTTCCTCAAACTCTGTCAGGGTTTAATAATTCTTGAGAGATTTGATGCGATTTTTTAATAGTAATAAATGTTTAGTATATTTATTAACTTCCCTCAATTTACAGTTTCTTGCCCCGGCAGTATTTATTTCTCCTGGAAAGGATTTTTCATTTGAAAGTCTTTCCTAAATAATGGATTTGTTGGTGGACTTCTTCCCATCTTTATTTCTAGAGATTAAAAAAAATACTTAAAAAAATCTTCATGGTGTTGATTTCTATGAAAGTTAGGATAAGGTGTATTGTTGGAGGTTGGGTTGGGGAGGCGTAAATTTAACAACTCCAGGTACAAGGTAAGAGATGTTCCAGGAAGGATCCAACAGGCTTTATCTGAGTCTCTGTCTCTGTTCCGTGAGGAGCTGTCTCGAAGGGACGGAACGATCAACACCACAGAGAATGAAATCGGGCTTCCTCACGTAATGATTTACTGGTGTCAAGATACTTTACAAGGGCACAGAATTACTTTCATTTATAAGCCTATCATTTGGCAGATAATAAACACTGCTGATATATTTCTGCTATTAGATTGGCATTTTTGTTTTTAACTAGGATGAGAAAGAATGAGTTTGTCTAAAGATAGAATTGAATTAGCTGTATAATCTTTGCATTTTCCTCCAGTATAATCTGTTTGATATTTAGTAGCTTTGCGTCTGACATCTGGCTTTCTTTAGTGACACCATTTAGCCAATAATCAAAGAAACGTCTGTGATGATTTTTTTTTTAAGGTGAATATAATGAAGACTCTGGTTTTGAACATAAGGTCAGAAAATGTCAAGTACAGATCATCAAATTAAGAGCAACTAAATCAATAGCATTAGGAAGCTAAAAATAATTCTACTCAATATTGGAAAACTAATAGGCCTGTGAAAGCATGAGATTAAAAAAGTATTAACATAATGGAACAAATTTCAAATAACTCAGAGCACAAATGAGAAGAGGAAGGAGAAAAAAGACGCGAATCTTGCCTTTAAGATGGAAGCTAAATAAGAGAAATGTGTGGAAGCCTTCTAACGTTTCTTTGTGCTGACCCAGGACGTTTCTCAGGGGAAGTCATTAACGTAGACGAGAAGCATCGGAACCTTCCTCCTGTCGTTGACATTAGGATACTTATTGCCCTCTTTCCCAAAACTGAGTGTAGGTGATGTCCGAGCTCATCGTTCGAGGCCAGCATCCTGGGGCGTTTTCTAGATCCAGATGGAATGGTCACACACAGGTTTTGTGGTGGGAACATCAGCCCCTCCCTGCTCTTGCCTACGTCCCTCAGGTGGAGGGCTCTCTAGAGGCTGCCAGTGCGGTCGTGAGAGCGCCTCTGGACTAGACCCCAGGTTAACTCTGCTGTCAGTCTTTCTTTCCTCATCTGTAAAATGGGAGTATTACTTCCCCGGGTTGTATTTTTTGTTGTTGTTGAAGTGAAATTCACATAACACAAAAGGACCCATTTTAAACTGCACGATTCGGTGGCATTTAGTACACGCACAGTGTTGCACAACCACCTGTTCTACCTGGCTCCAAAACCTTTCCATCACCCAAAAGAAATGAATCCATTAAGCCATCAGTCCCTGTTTCCCCTTCCCTAGCCCCTGGCGACCACCCGTCTGCTTTCTGTCTCCATGGAAGTACCTATTCTGCATATTCCAGAATCATATAACATGTGACCTTTGCTGTCTGGCTTCGTCCACACAGCATAACGTTTTCAAGATTCACCCGTGTTGCAGCCTGTGTCAATACTTCATTCCTTTTTCTGGCCGAGTAATACTCCAGTGTATGGATGGACCACACTTTGTTTATATCGTCTTCAGTTGGTGGACTTTTGGGTCATTTCCACCTGTGGCTGTGGTGAATGGTGCTGGTATGAACATTGCCGTACAAGGATTTCGTTTGAGTCCTTGTTTTCAGTTTTTTGGGTGTATACCTAGGAGTGGAATTGCTGAGTCATATGGTGATTTCGTGTTTAACTTTCTGAGAACTTGTTAAATTTCTTTCCACGGCAGTTGAACCATTTTATATCCCCTCCAGCAGTGTACGAGGGTGCTGTCAAAGATCTTTGAACGGAGGTTTGAGCTAATTGCATCTGTTTTGGGGGCAGATTCAAAGGAAGAAAGGCTGGAGCAGGGAACGTGCTGGCAATTACTGGCTCAGGGTCTTCTGCTTGGCGCTGCCTTGATTTACAGGCTCCCACCACGTCTGTGGAAAGGGAAGAGAAGAAACGCCCGGGAAGACGCTTACTTTTCACCAGATCACCTCCTACTGCACAGGATGGGGAGGCCTCACCCGGCCCTTGTCCTTCCCATCGCTCCCAGCCCCTCTCTTCTCCTGGGGATTTGTTGGCCCTGGTTTTCTCTTTAGCTGCTGCAGCCAGCACACGAACGGCCCCAGTAGTGCTGTCCCCACCCTTTGTCTGCACTTTCTGCTCCTCCATCCTGGGGCCTCTGGGGGTTGATGGCTCAGTGATTACTGGCCTGTTATCCCGACTCTGGGTTCTCTGTGTGT
>NC_060274.1:130217082-130354994 GCF_021613505.1 Equus quagga | reverse complement strand
CAGCAGGTGATGGAGCACAGTCCTCACAGGTAACACGCACAGCAGGTGATGGAGCACAGTCCTCACAGGTAACACACGCAGCAGGTGATGGAGCACAGTCCTCACAGGTAACACGCACAGCAGGTGATGGAGCACAGTCCTCACAGGTAACACACGCAGCAGGTGATGGAGCACAGTCCTCACAGGTAACACGCACAGCAGGTGATGGAGCACAGTCCTCACAGGTAACATGCGGCAAGTGATTGAGCGCTGTCCTCATATGTGACATGCGGCAGGTGACGTAGCACGGTCCTCACATATAAAGAGTTGTCCAGAGTTTGGCCCTACTGCTTCTTCCCTGTTAGTCCTGAACAGGAATAAAAATATCAACTTCTGTGACTTACAAATAGAATTGCATGGAAAATGCAGGCCCGGTCCACAATCCCGTTTTGCTGACTGCAGTACCGTTCTCCTTCTCCAGGCTCCCTGGGGCAGAAAGTGGGGTCTCCTTTTTCTGTTTCACCCTCTGTGACTCCCAGCGCAGGGTCGTGTGGTTCAGCTGTTGTCCAATGACTATCAGTGATGAAACAGTGAGCTATTTCCCAGGAACCTCTTGGTCGGCTCTCTGCAATGAACAGACAATAGAAATAGGGTTGCCAGGTTTTGCAACTAAAAATAGAAGTTATTCAGTTAAATTTGAATTGCAGATCAATATTTCCCATGCAATATTTGGGATATACTTATATTAAAAAATATTCATGGTTGATCTGAAATTCAAATTTACCTGGACATCCTCTATTTACCTGGAAACCCTAAAGGGAAGGGATTTCAGAATCAAGTTTATGGGATAGTAGAGGACAAGGGTGACTCTCGGGATGTGCATTTCTTCCCATCAGAAAGCCTGGGAGATTACCACCGGATTTACTGTAATGTGTCATTCATCATTCTTTACAGAGTTGCCTCAGCCCACTGACCCAGATCCAGAGCATCTAATGGGGAGGACGTGGGGACGTGCCTGAGGCTGAAGACGGGCTGTGACAGTAGCTCCACCTGACACTCAGTCTTGGTCCCCGAGAGCAGTTCCATCAGAAACTGGACAGAACAGATGCTAGTTTTTCAAGGCATTTGAAGGTAAACTGAGTTAAATTTTAGGTGTCATTTTTCTTCCTCAAATTTGAGACATCTTATCAATATGATAAAAACGTTTCTTATAAGTCACATCTTAAGTGAACTTACTGCATCCTACAAAGCATAAATAGAGTTTCTAAGCCCTCGTGTAAGTAAATATCAGTTTGGGTTTTCTCATAGTTATGCTTTAAGGAATCCTTTTGCAAACCATGCTCTGTTTCTCCCTTGTTGACAAATGACACCTTTCTTATTCTTGTAGTGATTCTTAAGGCTTCACAATTAATCAGCAAAATATTCATTATTATTATTTATCATCCTTATTATTTCTCACACTGCTTTGTATGTAGCAAAATGCTCAGAGATAGCACCACCAATCAAAAGATAAAGCAAGCATAAAGAATTCTTTCTTAGTAATAAGTTATCCATTAAATACCACTGAAGCTGTTCTTGTTGTAAAACGTATGTCAACATGATCTCAAATGCTTTTCATAAAGTACTAGTAGTAAGACATTAAAAATGACAAAAATGTCTTTAATCTATAAAAAATGTAATCACCTGAGATCATTTGCTGCACAATAAGATAAATATTGCCCAGGCTGGCTACCCAGCCTGCACTACTCTGTGGAGCAGGAAGACGATTGCATTCTAACAGATCGTCAATGGTGGTGGATCATTTCTTCTCCCCTCAGAGAAGAGGAGTAAAGGAAGGAAGGCAGAGACAGAGACAGACAGAGATGGAGAAACAGAGATGGAGAAACGGAGTCAGAGATGGAGATGAAAACAGATGGAGACAAAGACAGAGATAGAAATGGAGATGAAGACAGAGGCAGAGACAGAGACAGAGACAGAGATGGAGATGGAGACAGAGACAGAGACAGAGATGGCCATGGAGACAGAGATAGAGAGACAGAGATGGAGACAGAGATGGAAATGGAGATGAAGACAGAGAGACAGAGATGGAAATGGAGACAGAGAGACAGAAATGGAGACAAAGGTGGAGACAGAGACAGAGACAGAGACGGAGATGGAGATGAGGACAGAGGGGAGTCAGAGGTGGAGATGGAGACAGAGGCAGAGATGGTGACAAAGACAGAGATGGAGATGAATGGGGGTAAGGAAGAGGGAAAGAGGCTAGAAACAGTCATGGAATCATTTTCTTTGGACAAATACTTTGTATCAACCAACTTCTTTGCCATTTCAGAGCTAGGAGAAACATAGTTTGGCCTGTTGACAAGTTTAGTTCCCACTAATCGAGTTTGGCTGTGATGGCCCCAGCAATGACCTGGCATCGCTGTGCTCACATCAAACTGCTTCCGAGGTCTGAGCGCGTGGGGCTTACCCAGCACCCCAATCAGGAGCCCAGGCCTTCCCACACACATACTTACTGCCCTGTGAATTCTGTTCACGGGATGGCGTGAACTCCACGTCGCTCCAGTCCTCCTTTGTAATGCCCAACATTTTCACCTCTTTAGCCCAATTAGAGCATTTAATCCCACTTAAGCCCCTGCCCAAGGGCACTGGCCGTCCTCTGCCCCCGCCCCCACTGCACAGGGCTGCGCCTAGAGAGCCCATAAGGAACTTTTGCCCTTGTCTTAGTTCTGTTATACAAAGTTTCATTGAAAGTGGCTTTAAACAGTTTTAGTCTTTTTTTGTAGTAGGTTTTTTAGTGACTCGTACAAATGCTAGAAAAACTAGTAGGCTGACCTTCAAACGTAACAGAAATGATGAGGGTTTACTCTTTGTTTTGGAGTTTCAGTGATTCTTTCCCTTCAAATATATAAAAAAGACACATTTCTCTGCTTCTTTAAAACTAAGGAAAAACCCTGTATTCGTGGAGGGTGGACAGTTTGTGACCCACACACAGGTGTGAACTAACATTTTCTCTGGGTCTTTGAAGCTCTTGATGCTCAGACGAGCAGTGTGGCTTGACGGTGATCCTAAAGTCCTCTTTCCTTCTCAGAATCCTACCCAGGGGTGATGCACAGCCAGTACTGACCCACCAGGATGGACATGGACAGATCATAGGAGACACGAGTCAGCCCAGACTCACAGAGAACGTCTCAGCGGAGTATTCTCCCTCTCCTCACTTCCTCCTACTGCCCCAGATCGAAACGCAGCACGACTTTGACTCCCCTGCTTCCTCTCGCCTCCCCTGAGCCCCTTGGCAGGTCTCCATCACCTCCAATCCTCTTTGGAACGATCATAATGAGAACAGACAGCCATGTCCCAGTGCCTCTCAGCTCTTTCTCCCGTGTGCCTCCTACAGAAGAGACCCCGCGGCCCCAAGTCCAGGCCATAGGACCGAACGCAGGGCCTTCAATGACGTCTACAAAACGGGCCTGCCCACTTGAACTTGAACCCACCCATATCACGGATCTGCCTTGGTTCATGCAGGGCCTGATTCCAGCTTGTCCTGCTGGTCCTCTCGATGTGTCCAGATCACAGCCATCCCTCAAGAGCCCGCAGTCCTCCCAAAGGCCTTCCATGACCGTCCCTTCTACAGGATCCCTTCTACCTAGCTCTTCCCGTGGGATCGTCAGTACCACTGACGTGGAAGTGGGCCTGGACCGTCTTGCGGGGTTAGTGATTTTCTTAATGGGGTTCCATTTCCCTAGTGAGACTGCATGCTGCTCTGGGGGAGAAGCAGTATTTTTCTGCCAAGCCAAAGCGAAGGGGAGTTTTCCATCAAAATGCGCTGCTTGCAAGTTTGAGTGACTGGAGCACAGTACAATAAAGGACACCTCCACGTCACGTTTTGTTGATATGAAAAACACCTGGACACGTGAGACTCTTAGGACAACCTCCTGTGACCTTGTACATACCACACACAAAGGCATTTTGCCACAAAGGCGAAAATGGACTAGCTGTGTGGGATGGCAGAGTGACATTTTCCAAGGAGCAAAGAAATTTGAAGCAGCATTTAAACCCCTCTTCCTTAATAACCAGCCCAGAAATGGAACTAAAACAAAAACTTTATTAAAAATGTACATAATATCCTACAGTAGGTACTTTCACCATCAGTGCGTTTTTATATAACACTGTATCTCTCTATGTTCTACGCATCTTCGCTTCTAGATTAATGATTGTAATACAATAGAGAAAATCTATTGGCATAAATATGAGCCAAAATACCATGGGCTTGAAATAATGGCATGTAAAACGCTAAATATTTATTTTCCAGTCACCAGGTTCAGAGTAGACATTTTCTAAATTTGAGGGCGAGCTTTAAGGGTTATGAGCAAAGAAGTACCCCACCCTAAAGGTCAAGTTGAGACTACCTGCTGGCCCCTTGCAGCCCTGGAGAGCTTGTATTCGGCAGTTGGTTGCAAGCGATGCTGGGCTTTTGCTGAAAACGTAGAGTAACGTCCTTACTTTACTCTTTGCAAGTCAGACAACTCCTGAAGTGTTGCTTTCCATCTGGGGTGTTACATTTTAAGAGATTCTTCCATTTAATTACTTTATTGAGGTCACATTGATTTACAACAATGTGTAAATTTCAGGTGTACATTATTATATTTTGGCTTCTGTATAGACTGCGTTGCCATCTGTCACCATGCACACGTCCCTTTACTCCTTTAGTCCCCTCCCACCAGCTTCCTCTCTGTTAACCACCAATCTGTTCTCTGTATCTACGTGTTTCTCTTCCACCTTCTACATGTGAGTGAAATCATATGGTGTTTGTCTTTCTCTGTCTGACTTATTTCACTTAACATAATACCCTCAAGGTCCATCCGTGTTGTTGCAAATGGTATGATTTTGTCTTTTTTATGGTTGAGTAGTATTCCATTGTATATATGCACCACATCTTCTTTATCCATTCATCTGTTGATTGGCATTTGGGTTGTTTCCAAGTCTTGGCTATTATAGATCATGCTGCAATGAACATAGGGGTGCATATATCTTTTTGAATTAGTGTTTTTATGTTCTTTGGATAAATACCCAAAAGTGGAATAGCTGGATCATATGGTAGTTCTATTTTTAATTTTTTATGGAATCTCTATACTGTTTTCCATATTGACTTCAGTAGTTTGCATTCCCACCAGCGGTGTACATGGGTTCCCTTTAATCCACATCCTCTCCAACATTTTATTTCTTGTCTTTTTAATAACAGCCATTCTGACGAGTGTGAGGTGATATCTCATTGTAGTTTTGATTTGCATTTCCCTGATAATTAATAATGTTGAACCTCTTTTCATGTGTTTGTTGGCCATCTGTGTATCTTCTTTGGAAAAATGTCTGTTCCTATCCTCTGCCCATTTTATGATCAGGTTATTCATTTTTTTTTTTTTTTTGAGTTGTGTGAGTTCTTTATATATTTTTGAAATTAACCCCTTTTCTGATAGATGATTTGCAAACACTTTCTCTTGGTGGGTTGTCTCTCGTTTTGTTGATGGTTTCCTTTGCCTTGCAGAAGCTTTTTAGCCTGATGTAGTTCTGTTTGTTTATTTTTTCTTTTGTTTCCCTTGCCTGAGAAGACATGATAGTCAAAAAGGTAGTGCTAAGACCGATGTCAAAGAGTGTGCTGCCTATGTTTTCTTCTGGGAGTTTTATGGTTTCAGGTCTTACATTCAAATCTTCAATCCATTTTGAGTTGTTTTGTGTTTGGTGTAAGATAATGGTCTACTTTCATTCTTTTGCATGTGGCTGTCCAATTTTCCCAACACCATTGATTGAAGAGACTTTCCTTTCTCCATTGTATCTTCTTGACTCCTTTGTCAAAGCTTAGCTGTCTGTAAATGTGTGGTTTATTTCTGGGCTTTCAATTCTGTTCCATTGATTTGTGTGTCTGTTTTTCTGCCAGTACCATGCCGTTTGGTTATTATAACTTTGCAGTATATTTTGAATTAAGGGATTGTGATACCTCCAACTTTGTTCTTTTTTCTCAGGATTGCTTCGGCTATTTGGGATCTTTCATTGTTCCATATAAATTTTAGGATTCTTTGTTCTATTTCCGTGAAGAATGTCATTGGGATTCTGATTGGGATTGCATTGAATCTGTAGATTGCTTTAGGTAATTTTAACCATGTTTATTCTTCCAATCCATGAGCATGGAATATCTTTCTGTTTCTTCATGTCTTCTTCAGTTTTTTAAAAGGTTCTAAATATATTGGAATGTTCCCAAAGGTGACAAGATGGTGAAGGCTGTGGATCATGTCACATATTGAATGAGTTCAAAGGAGTAATTGGGCTTTATTTGTCCTGAAGATAATCAGGTAACAGTTGTCTTCCTAAGACTTCATCAGAAGTGTCCTGAGCTGCCTCCAAGGCTAGAACCCCAGCATCCAGGATTATTGGAAGGAAGTGACAAGAAGGAGATTAAAGAGCTTTGCAGCAGTTGAAGCAGTTGAATAGGATGTCTCATGAGGGAGGGAGGGCCCTGTGCTCAGGAATGCTGAGCGGAAGTTGGGCGGCCGGCCGGCGGAGGCGTGGCGGAAGAGAGCTTGGGGCTAGGTTGACCCCTGGCATCCTTCCGACCCCCAAAGTGTATAAGATGGAGAATGATGAAGATGTAGGGGGAAAGATTTAGATGATCCTATCATCCCCCCATCAGAGAGGCTGTTCTCCTGAGAACTCACCTCTAACGAGAAAACATCTGGGCTCAGCAGTCCTCTACAAGCAGGGGTGGGGGTTCCCATTGCTGCTGGCTGAAAACTCAGAACCAGGTGACACCCCACCTGCTTCCTCACTCCCCTAAACCCACTCTGCAAGTGAGTCCTGCTCCCTCAGGGCCTCCTCTCAGACAGGGTCTAATTTGGTGGCATGAGGAATTCCTGACTGCCCCAGACAGGAGGTTTCAGGCAGACAGGGAAGATGTGGGGCAGGATGCGAGGGCCCTGCCCACCCTTTCTTGAGGTGGATGTGAGTTAAGACCATTCTAGAAAATAGGCTCTTCCCAATACGCCGCACGCTAGCAGTGGCTGGGAAGACACAACACCCCCCAATGCCTGCAATACTGTCTCCAGCACAGCTCAACCAAACGTTGGAAGTGGAACTGGGAATGATGAGATGGGAGAAAGAAACAGTTGTCTCTCCAAAGTCTTGGCTGTCTTCCTTTAATTGACAAAGTGGCTGCGCAGGGGCTGCCCGTGGGAGCAGTCCACTCTTCCTCACTTTGGTAAGCCTCCGTAGAAAGTCTGTGAAGGAAGCTGCGTGATTACAAGTTTGGCACTTAATGACCATGAAGAGAAAATGACAAGAATGGAAACGAGGACCGTGCATGGAGACCAGACTGGCGTCAGGACATTTGAGATCGTATTAGCTCTTCCACCTGAGCAAGTTGCTCCCCAGAATTATAAATTCTAGAAGGTTCTTCTCTGAAAACCCTCCAGCTCTTAAATTCTCTGTTTACATATTTGGTCTATATTTGTATTGCTAAAAAATATCAGTATTGTACTTAGAATCACAGAAGCTAAGGGTCAGAAGAATCGAATCGTGAAATGCTATGGCTGGAAAGCTGTGAAAACCTCTTCTACAGCAAGGGTGAGAAGCAACGTTTTATAAAATTTTAATTTTCTATTAAAAAATGTGCAGTCAGGGTGGGAGAGTTAATGTAACTCATTTGTTAAATGGGGCGAATGGCCGTGGAGAGAACGTTTTCTCTTTTCTTGGTGTTCTTCAAACTCCCTCAAATTTTGAATTTACCTAAAAATAGAAGTTCAGTTTTTTACATCATCTTCTTCCAAGTCCGTGATCTTTTGTCCGCAGTTTATTCTAGTTTTCTTTCACTATTTCAATCGTCCACTTACAAAGCAAGATACACCCACGACATAAAGAGATCCAGCTTTTATGTAAACGTGCGTGCTGGGGAACCAGTGAGGACTCCAGGATGCTGTTACATTTCTAATAGCATTTTTGTTTTAGTTCAGTCTCTAAGCTGATTAGGAGGATGGCGGGATTTTAATTGGGGTCCCCATTTTCTTTTAGTCTTTGGAAAACATCCCTTTTTTCCATCCCACGTAGTTAATCAGTTCTGAAAATCTTCCCAGGGAGAGTTTTGTTCTCACTTTATTCACAGGGAGAATTATCCAGTTCTGGTCAAGGCAGGTTAGCGCTCCGTACAAAAGATATCTTAATGATGTCAAAATAATGTGCTCATTTCTCACCTTTGGACCGGAGATAATGGAAGAGTATCTTTTTTTTCTTTTTTTTTTTTTTGTAATGGCCAATCTTTCCAAAGTATTCAGCCTTACCTTCATTATACGTTGGACTCGTACAAATCCTTACAAGTGTGGGGGCCCTTGAGAGACCCTCCCACCCAGGCCTCTGAGGGGCAGTGCAAATGGGACTCTCCGTTGCAGCAGGAATGCATTTATGATCATGCATTGCCTAAGTCTGTTTTTATTTCTCGTTTTCTGGAAAATGCAGCGGTAATCCCTTTAGAATTCCCCTCAGCTTAAATCTCAGAGGCTGTTCACGGCCGCCTCTTAATGTCTCAAGAGTACTTCAAGTTGCGTAAGCCCCATATTCAACAGGTAAAGCCCACTTTGTTCTATAGACATGGCTGGAAATAATGTGAAATTAAAGATTTAATCTTCTGGGCCAACTCAGCCTTTCCTTAGTCCGTCACAAAGGAACTGAAAAGTCTAGCACCTTTTCAGGGAGTAGAAAATTCTTTGATTGGCAGGGCCGACTGCATTGATCCCCAAAACTATGTTGCTAAAAATTTTATTAATACAATTAGGCAAAGAGGCCGCTGCACAGTGCTAAATGTCGGGGGGATTTCATTTCACGATGGAGTTTGCTCCTATTATTAACCTAATTGGCAGGGTCTATGCGCAGGGGGAAGAAAGGAATCAAGCTTTGGTGACAAATTAGGTACCTTTTTTCCTGCTCACAAGAAAACCCCGACTCTACCAACACAAATTAGAAGTGGCCGTCAAAGCAACATGGATATGAGAGGACAGGATTAGAGGAGCAGAGATTATAGCGGCTGAATGTGCTCTTTGTGAATTCCAACACCAGGCATTGCTAGGCTTTCTAACGGAAGATGCTCTCTCTAGTCTATAATTTGAATTAGTTTCCCATATTGAGCAATTTTTTGAAACATAATAGAAAAACAACAAGAAGTATCTGTTACTGAGTTTCTGGAACACTAGCCCACAAACACACTTTTTAGAGTTTATCCCAATGTCCTGACAGTGAGTCCCAGGGCAGGACAGTGTTGGGTGTCACCTTGGTTCCCTCTACCCTCTGCTTCCTGCCACCATGCTGTCCTTGGGGATCCCCAGGAGAGGGCCTCTCTCTCTCCCACAGGAGAATTGGAGAGCAGTGGGAGCAGGAAGTACTGACATTTGCTGACGTGGGGGGATTTTCAGGGACAGAGACTCACCAAGGACCACCAGGGCAGGGTCAGTGGGGGTGGGGAATTGACACATGGCCGTGATGGAGTCACGTTAAACACGCGCCCATGGATGGGGCACCCTTCACCCCACAAACACCTGTGCAGGTGTTTCACTCCACAAACACGTGTGCAGGCATGAGGGCCTTTTGCTGGAGAAGAAAGGAAATGTGTCTTGAATACTTGACTGTAGATTTTACTGTGCTGAGTGTGGACGGCTGCCACTGAGAGCAAACGGAAGCTGGTATACAGCCTAGGAAACCTCAAGCCAAGCCATGTGCCCTCACCGGCGGCCACATCTTGCCACATCTTGCAACTAACATACATGTGAGCATCCCGCACCTGCTGAGCTGGCCCCAGAATTCAATCTATCGGAGCCCAGGAATCCTCAGCCATCTGGAAGGGCACAGGCCTGAGGAGCTTGTTTATACTGAGGAGCTGGAGACAGCAGCCCAGACTGCACCGGCAGCGCCTCATGAACAAGACAAATTAACGGGAAATCTGAAATAATCTGAGCAGATCTCTAGTCATAAAAACTGGATACATTACTGCAAAAATAATTAGTGAGCAAGAGAGAATAGAAAGAAAGTGGAACATCTAAATTGGATTACATTAGAGGAAAAAGGTGGGTGACTTTACAAAAATTTAACTTGCCTCCTCTGGTGTTCCACCACCTCCGGATACCTGGGTCCAGGAACCTCTGAAATTGTGCCACTGTGGTCACCACCCAAACCACTCTGTTGGGCTGACCTGCCCTCGGAATCGTGGCAAGTGATGAGGACTGGAGGCTTGCCTCGACTGCGCTCTGAATCCTGGGCTTGGCAGATCCTCATGGAAAGCTTCGGATGCACATAGTAACACACATGTGAACTTCACACACTCCAGCACCCAGGTCAGCTGGAGCGGTTGATCCAGGGGTTCCGTCTCCCTCTCTGGGCTCTGAGTGAGTCGTGCAGCTCAGAAACTGTTTAAATAATCAGTGTTCAGATTTAAATCCTGAATGCTAAGTCCAAACACGGGGTCTACATAGCCACAGACCCTTTCAAGCAGACCCCAGTGCAGTCGCCTCGCAGGCCAGGGATGCCAGCTGGTTAACACTCACCCAGGGGAACACACACCCAGGGGCGCACGATTAGTTCATTTCAGCCACTGCATATACAGTAGTTTACCACCACTTAATAAACCACTCTCAAAACTCGAAACATTGTGGCAGAAAAACAGTTTGCAACTTCTCGCTATTCTGGGCGGAGCTCAGCTGGGTGTTTCTGCTGCCACGTCCATCACCCACCGTCCAGCTGCCTGTCCAGGCTACAGCAGCCAGGCTGGCCCAGCTCTTCTCTCTCTCTCCATGAAGACATCCACATGCCTAGCCTGGGCTTTGTACTCATTTCCTGGTGCTGCTGCAACCAAGTTCTGCCAAGCGAGTGGCTTGAAACAACAGAAATTCGTTCTGTCCCACTTCTGGAAGCTAGAGGTCGGAACTCGAGGTGTCGCAGAGCCGGGCGCTCTCTCACGTCTGGTGGGTCCAGAAGTCCTGGGCACTCCTCAGTTTGCAGCCGCATCACTGCAATCACTGCCTCTGTCGTCACCTGCCACCTTCCCGCTGTGCCTGTGTCTCTTCTCTTCTTAAGGATGCCGGAGTCCACTCGACTCCAGTGTGCCCTCATCATAATTCACGTCTTAATTACATCTACACAACCAAATAAAGCCACATTTATTTCCATCTGTTTCCAAACTAAGCCACACTCACAGGTGCCAGAGCCAGGACCGGAACGCATCCCCTTTTGGGGATACCACTCTGCACACAGTAGGCTTCCTTCAGCAGCTTGGTGGCCTCAGGGTGGGACACTCACACAGGCAGCGGCCCCAGGGGCAGCAGGGCAAGAGCAGAACAGCAGTAGTGACTAGGAGGCCCAGCTGAGAAGGGTGGGCATCACGTCCCCCACAGGCCAGCCCTGGCCAGACCAGGAGGAGACAGACTCTCTCTCTCCGGGTGGGGGCGGAGCAAAGAATCTGCTCCCGCCTCTAATTCTCACACTCGACACTGGAAGCAGCGTCATCAGAGAGAACATCCAAGAGACTCAGGCTCTGTGCGCTCACAGGGTCTGGGCAAGCGGCCGCTGTGGCCGCTCTCGCTCTCTGACCACCTGTCTCCAGCTGCCTCAGTTTGAGCGTCTTAACAAAGGATTGATCCCACCGTGCTTTTCACATTCAAAATGTGCGGTCTTTCCACTTTTACTGAGATATAATTGACACACAGCACTGAATAAGTTTAAGTATGCAGCATAATGACTTGACATACGTATATTGCGAAATGATCACCACAAGTTTGGTTAACATCTGTCATCTTTTTTTTTTTTTTTTTATTTTTTTTTTTTTAAGATTTTTTTTTTTCCTTTTTCTCCCCAAAGCCCCCCAGTACATAGTTGTGTACTCTTCGTTGTGGGTTCTTCTAGTTGTGGCATGTGGGACGCTGCCTCAGCGTGGTCTGATGAGCAGTGCCATGTCCGCGCCCAGGATTCGAACCAACGAAACACTGGGCCGCCTGCAGCGGAGCGCGCGAACTCAACCGCTTGGCCACGGGGCCAGCCCCTAACATCTGTCATCTTGTAGAGTTATAGTTTTTTTTTCTTGTGACAACTTTCTCGTGACCTACTCTCTTAGCAACTTTCAACTGTACTGTAGGCTATTATTAACTATAGTCCCCATGCTGTAGACCACATCGCAGGACTTATTTATCTTACAGCCGGAAGTTTGTGCCCTCCGACCCCTTCACGCAATTCCCCTGCCACCCCCACCCTGATAACTACAAATCTGACCTCTTTTTCTATGAGTTTGCTGTGTGTGTGTGCTTTCAGATTCCACATATGAGAACATATGGAATTTGTCTTTCTCAGTCTGACTTATTTCATTTAGCATAATGCCCTCCAGGTTCATCCATTTGTCACAAATGGCAGGACTTCTCTCTTTTTTGTGGCTGAAAAAATTCTGTTGTATATATATTTATTACATTTTCTTCATCCCTTCGTCTGCCGGTGGACACTTAAGTTGTTTGCATGTCTTGGCTGTTGTGACTAATACTGCTACGAACACGGGGGTGTCGAGAGCTTTCTGACTTAGCGTGCTCATTTCCTTCAGATATATTCCCAGCAGCAGGATTGCTGGATCATGTGGTGGTTCTATTTTTAATGTTTTGTGGAACTTCCACCCTTTTTTCCTTAGTAGCTGCACCATTTTACATTCGCACCAATAGTGCATTTGTGCTGATGTAACCTCAGTAATTCAGTAAGTAACACTAGCCTGTGAGGCACCAGGGAGAGAAGCAGCGCAGAGGACCAGCCCTCTCTCCTTCAAAAGCTTAAACGAGACACAGGCACAGAGAACCAGCCCATACGAAGGCTTCTGCAGCAAACACTATCCAACAGTCTGCTGGAGACGCCGGGGATACAGAAGGAGTGAGCACGTCCATCAGCCTTGAACCGTCCACCATGTTACCAACAGGACAACCTGAGAGCATTACAAACTCAATGTACAATAAAATCCATAGCAAAGTGCCAAACTGACAAAATAAGGGGCCAAAATATGTAACGTAGACCATAAGTATTAGAGCCAGTCAGCAACGCAAGGCATGTGTGCATGAAATGATTACAGATCGATAGAGCGCACGTCATGTCTGTCAGTGTCGAGGGCGTGCGGAACTGCTCCCATGCCTCATTCCTGTTGAAAATGTGGAAGCATCATAGAAATAATCACAAACAATTCCCTGTGTCTATAATATACAAAATGCAAACCAAATGCTGAAAATGGAAAAATTTGGTCATGCCAATTACAATATCTCACTTACGCAGTATCATCAGAAAATGAATTATCCAGGTAGCTAAAATTTACCCAATTTACAAAGAGGAGAGGGTGCAGGAGGAGGGGGTTGCTTTGGTTGGGTGCATAAGACTCAGATGTGCTAGAGCGGTTTCCTCCATGTTTTCTGGAATGGCACATTGAGACTCAGTGTCTTATTCTTTGCTCACCACCTTCTCACAACAGATTTTTTGTCCCTACAGAACAGTCACAAGTGAGACTGTGAATTTCTCATCCTTTGGCTGGATGACACTGTTCCTGCAATACACGGTCTCTCTCAGAAAAATGGGAAGAGAGAGGAACTTCCTCAGCTTGATAAAGAGCACCCACAAAGCCCCCACAGCTTATACTACGCTGACGGATGAAGGACCGGATGCTCCCATGGTGATCTGGAGCAAGCAGAGGTGTGCTCTCTCACCACTTCTGTTCAACACGGTGCTGGAAGTTCTGGCCACTGCAGTAAAGTAAGAGAAGGGAATAAAAGGCATACAGACCAGAAAGGAAAGAAAAGACAGGCTCTGTTTAGAGATGACATGATATGTAGAAAACCCCAGGAACGAACAAACAACTCCTAGGACGAATAGATGAGTTCAGTAAGTTCCCAGGAAACAGAATAAACACCAAACATCAGTTGTGTGTCTACACACCAGCAATGAATACCTAGACACCAATATTAAAAATATAACACCATTTACAATTGCTCCAAAATTGGAATACTTGTGAGTAAATCTGATGAAACATGCACGAGACTTGGACATTGAAAGGCACATCGTGTCCTTGGGTGGGAAGACTCAATGGAGCAAAGATGTCAATTTTCCCCAAATTGATAGAAGGTTTTAAGACAATTCCTATCAAAGTCCCAGCAAGAGTTTTCTTAGAGACAAGCAAGATTATTCTAAAATTTACAAATAAATGAAAACGAACTAGAGTAACTGAAAAATTTTTGAAAAAGAAGACTCACGTGCAAAGACCCCACGAGCCAGTTTCGAGACTTGCAGCGTGTCTGCAGCGGCCAGCACTGTGTGGAGCCACTGGAGATGGACACACCGATCCACCGAACGGAATAGAGAACCCGGAAGCAGACCCGCACAAACGCACCTGACTGATTTTGACAAAGGCGCAGAGGGAATTGAACGGAGAAGGATGGCCTTCTCTACAAACGGTGCTGGAGCAACTGGATGTTCATAACCGAGAAAAATAAACCTCAACCTAATTCCCATGCTTGACACAAAAATGGATGGTGGGCTTAAATGGAAACCATAAAACTTTAGGGAAAAAATATGGGAGAAGATCTTCAGGATCTAGGCCTGAAGTGTTCTTAGACTTGACAGCAAAAGCATAATCTATAAAAGAAAAAATTGATAAGCTGGACTTCATAAAAATGAATAGCTTTTGCTCTGTGAAAAGCCCTGTTAAGAGGATAAGACAAGCTCCAGAAAAAGGGAAAATATTTGCAAACCACCTTCTGACAAGGGACTGATGTCTGGAATACATAAAAAATTGTCAAAACAACAGGAAGAAAAAAGCTAAGCAGAACAAACAGCCCAATTATAAAATGGACAAAAGAAATGAAGAGACATTTCATGGAAGAGGACAGACAGTTGGCAAGTAGGCATATGAAAAGCAGTTGTGCAGGACGTTACCACTGTGGGAAACTGGGTAAAGGGCACACAGATCTCTCTGTATTATTTCTTACAACTCTATGTCAACCTACAATTACCTCAAAAAAAAAAGTTTGATTAAAACGAAGGCTCCGTAGCACAGTGATGGAACAAAGGCTCAAAGTTCTTGAGGTTCAGAAGCTGGCAGAAGTGTCCTCATTTGGGTTCCTCCGGGTAGCAGGGTTCCGTTCTCTAAGGCAGCGTCATGGATCAGCCCTGGAACTTGAACCAGGAGCCCTGGGACCGAAGGCTAAGCCCTCACTGAGCACCGTGCTGGGCAGTGGTTTATACACAGCTGCAGGCTGGTGGACACAGGAAATACAGACACAACCTTGGACCAGAACCCGACACAAGTCACCTGAGTCCCAGTAAGCGGATCTGTGATATCCCCAGCGTCACCAGGGGAAGAGCCTGAGCCACCATTATATGGGCTGGTCCTGGACCCGGGACCCTAGGAGGCTGGGTGGAAGCAACTGAAAACCTGCAAGACAGAGAGAGGTGAGCAGGGAGGAGAATCGAGAGCCCAAGAGCAAAAGAGAGAATGCCCCACTCAAGACGAGACAGTGACCGAAAACTCTCGTCCGTGAAGAAAACTAACAGAGAAACTGCCAACGCAGTCAACCTTCAGAGAATGAATTCACTCCAGACGAGATGAAAATCAGAACACTTTTAAAGAGACTTTGAGATAAATTAAGCAATAAAAGTCTGAGATGAAATAATAACAGATGAATAAGAAATGAATCACGGAAATTAATAATACAATCACTATACAGGTGATTGCGTTGTATGTAGTGCAGAGGGCTACATGGCTGGGACGCACATGGATGCACATAGACTGCACGGGTCAACAATTGGCCCTCTAGACACCCCAGTCCCCACGCAGCTTTCCCACCCAGTTTCGTGCCTCCCTGGCCCCGGTAAGTGTGTCCAGCGTTGCCCCTAGTACAGATTAAGAACCCTGAACCCAGGATTCTGTGATTGGCCCAAACTCACCTCCATAAGACCAGACTTGAGTGCATTCACAGCTGGTTTGGTGCTTTTCCTAGAAACTTGCCAGAGTTGTACATGTGAAGTCTCATTTCCTCTGCTTCCATTTTCCCGCTTTCAGCTCCCTACCTAGAAATTCCTGGGGTTCATCATTTGGACTTCAGGCCTAGGGGATGAGTCAACTCAGAGCTGCGTTTACCTCCATCTAATGGGAATTGTGCAAGCTCAGGGGCCTTGATTCAGGAGACAGAGGGGCAGCCGCTGTCGTGATGAAGTGGGGAGGGGTCGGCCACAAGATGACGCCTGGTTGTTGACATTCTTCCTCTGAAGGTCCATCCCAAGGCTGGTTTCTGGGATGGTAGTTGCTGTTTACGCCTCCTGACGGCAGTTAGAGGACAGTTTCCTCTGGCAAATTTCCAATACAGTTGCTGCTTTTCTTTGGCTGAATCTCTAGGCAGTGGTTGGTTTATCTTTACTTGCTGTCGAAGCTTGGACTTGAACACAAAACCATCATAGATTCATGGGAAGCGGTCCCGATGTAGGATGCTGAGGACTAGGATTTTAAAATGCTGGCTATTGACTTTCAACCCTGTCCACTAACTCTCTGAATCAAGATTAGTCTGGGCAAGTGGGGAGCATGGAAAACTCCAGTCCCACGTCTGGAGACCGTGACCGAAAACTCAGGCCAGTCTGGAGTCTGAAATCACAAACTTCAAACTCAGGGACTCAGACACCGTTAGAGCAACTGAGCTGCAGAGACTGGAAGAAAACGCATCTTATCAGGGAGCGGCTAGAAAATAGGCAGGATCCCTAATTCCTGGGAGAAGTAAGGATCCTGCGTTTAGAATTTAAATCAACCAAAAATAGCGGTTGTTACTCTAAGATGCTTAACCATTCTTAGAACCAGTTTCCTTCTGAAAAAAGAAAATTGACTGTGCATGTTACACAAAAATTTGAAAATAACAGAACGCCTAAACCACGGTCTGCCCCGATTTGGGGTGGGGGGGCATCTGGTGAGCCCTCTGGGACAAAAGCAGGGTGGAGACAGAATTCGCTGCTCCCTCTAATCTCAAAATAATGCTTAACAGGAGCTGGGGTCTCAGGCCAGCCACACATCCCTATTCAGACCATAGTAGCACTGAACATTTTGTTCCTGCATTTATGTCTGTATTTATGTATTTCTGCGTTTGATATGAAGACATTTTAAAGATAAACTACAAATATAAGGTACCCTATTCCGATTTATTAGTTCACCCGAGCGAGCTAGCCTGAGAACCTGACCAGGGCTAATATTTTCCATGAGAAAACGTCTCCTAAGTTACAAACAGCTGACATGCAAATAAACATTTGGAGCCTCACAGGTTTGTTATTTGGAGATTTGTGTAACAATTTTGTCCACAAAGTCGTTGACAAATGCTAAGCATAGAAAACACGGACTCAACTGAAAAATGCACAGAAGCACCTGTAGTTAATTGTCATTAACAGTTACACTGCTTAAACATAAACATGTCTTGGTCTGGCACAAACTTCCCGTGACACAGCCGTGAAGAATAAACACTGGGCATCTCTCTTCCCATCTCAAATGAGCGCAGAGCAAGATTCCCGGACCACCAGATTGGATTCCCTCCGGGAAACACTGAACAAAGTTGTTGTTCCGAGGCTGCCTCTGCTCTCTCTGTCCTGGATCAGGTAGGAAATGGACCCCGGCTCTCTCCCACTTGACGTCAAGGCAATCCCTACAATCTGACTTCTACGCCCCAGTGTCCCCTCGGGCCAGGGGAGTAGGTGTGGCATCTCTGACTCATTTCTAGCCCAGGGTTGCCTGCTTCCAACCCCAGCCCATTGTCATCCTGCCCTACAGACATGGAACCCCCCCATCCTGTTTTGCTCTTTTTGGCGGCCATGTGGTCGGTCCCCCAGGTCACAGTGAGCGCGTAATCTTCAAGGCCAGGCCTGAGCGTAAAATGACAAGTGCCCAGACCTCATTCATGGGGACAAGAAGCAGAGTTCCCAGTGTCAGCAATTTGTAACTGCGCTTCCAATCCTCTCCCACTTGGGGAGGTGGATCTTTCATGAGATGACTCAAAAGGGAAGTAAATTTATCTGAAATGATAAAGGCAAACAGGACAAGGCCGAGCAGGGCGGCGTGTTGTTTGAAAAGGGACTTACATGCCGGAGACTCCGGCTCCCCAGGAACGTTTCCATAGATATATGCCTAGCTCTGCTGCTCTCTCTCCAGTGGCCCCGCTCCTGGCCTCCTCCCATTTTTCCCTTCTGCCTTTCCTCTTGGCGGCTCCCATTCTTCCCATCAGACCTGCTCCCTCTCCCACAAGGCCCTCGTTACTTCCAGGGCCCAGTTCCCAGCAAATTTCTCAATTTATTCCAAGGTATAGACATTTACCATGTTACTTTCCCCCCCCCCCAAAAAAAAACACTTTTATTTTAAAAGAGAACAGAGAACAAAAGCAAAGGAATGAGTCACTAATGGTGAAATTTTAGGACTCAATAGGTGTTGTTTTGGAGGAGAAGCTGTTCCTTTCCCACCCTCCTGATGCTGTTCCAGGTGGCCAAAGATCTATTTTGCCTCTTCACAAAGCCAGTCTCCCTAAGACATACCCGTTTTTGTGGCTTACATGAATGTAGGAGGCATCTCCGGTCTCTGATATCCTGAACCAAGACTGGATGTCTATCCGGTCACGCCACCATTGTTCTCCTGGACCGCTCATTCAAGGATGGGAGTGATTCCTCTGTGATGGGGTGGCCTTCCTCCTCATGGGTAGCAAGTAGCCGGGGGATCACCAGGCGTACCAGCAGCGGCACACAGGTGCTACGAGCACTCCACTGGCCTGTTTTACCTTTCTGCAGAGGGGGCTGAGCCCTGATCGCCATTGCGCATGCTCCTGGCGCTGCCCTGAGAAGCACAGGTCCTGCTCACGGTGACACCGTACTTCAATCCTGGCGCTGAAAAGCCCTCCTGAGAGCGCTTTCCTCTGGTCCTCGCGCTGATCCCGCTGGATCCCTGAGACCCTGAGAGAAGCAGGAGAGGAATTTGGATCCTCCTTCTGCAAACAAGACATAGTGACCTGCCCGAGGTCACACAGCTCGGTGACACATTTATCACCGGCGTCTAAACCAGTGCTCTCTCCCCCGACCCAGCCAAAGCTGCCGCCTCCCACTGATCCTTTCCGAGTTAAAATAACGCTAAGTCGAGGCTGTGGTTATTGGAAATTGATGCTGGAGAAAAGACTCCTGGTCGTCAAGATACAGCTGAGACGTTGCAGTGATAAAGCATCTTTGCCAGAATCCCCCGACACAGAAGGTTAGGAGCACAGCCCGAGGCTCCCTGGACTCCTCACCCTGTCGGGACAAAGGTGTGAGGCGGGCTGGCCTACGGCATTTAAAAAGGAAACGGATTTTCCAGAAATCAGATGTTTTGAAATCATATGCCACCAGGACAGCCAACTGAAAAGGGAAAAGCTCAGTAGACCAGTTGGTCAATACTTGTACGCATCCCTTAAACAGAATCGTGTCGGCTAAGTGGTAGGTGCTAGGCGTCCAGGATTAGACAGTGTGGTCCCTGTCCCCTGGAAGAGCTGCCCAGAGCCTTTAACATCAGAGGGTCTGTCCGACCTGAGCAGCATGGAAGCTCCAGGTGTAGGGTGGGTGCACCTGAGCACAGCCAGCACCCAGGGCAAGTCTGGAGAGCTAGTCACAAGCCCGCTCTGCACCCAAGTGACAGCCGGCCTTGGAATCGCACTTCACCCCTGTTTCTGTGGCCGTGAGAAGGTCACGTCTTCTGTTTCTGTCACCATTTTCTCATCTGTTGGGGAGGAGGACAGCGGCACTGTCTGTTCTGCCCCAGCTCTGTACCAGTTCCCCACACGGCCTTGGACAGCTCACTCCCCAAGTCCGGACTTAACTTCTGCAGCCGGTCTTAGAGCCCCTGTCTCGGCCGTGGGCAGTGCGCATCGGCCCTCACTCCCCGGCACTCTCCCATGTCACTAACATGACCTGGTCACAGTGGACGTGTTTTTCTGGTGTCTCTGTGCCTCCTATCTGGTCTTCGTCATTGGCGAAAGCTACGCTCTTTCTGTACAGACACAAAGGACACAGGACAGCAGGGCTCATTGAGAAGCTCTGCACTTTGCCAGAAACTTCATATCTTTCCCTCAAGCATCTTTACAGCAGGTGCAGGAACGACCGTTCAGAGAGGCTGTCACTGGAGCCAGGAGGGAGCTCAGGTCATCGAGAGGAGTGCGGCCGCACCTGCAACGAGAGGTCCTCGTGGGAGCAGGTGGACAGGCCTGAATTCACACCGCGGTCTCAGTCACGTGTTCTAGGGCTTGAGAAGGTGCTAAGGGTGCTCCGCAAATCCCTACACCATCCCTGACCCACTGGTGACAGCAAGGCCTTCTCCAAGGGACTAACGCCAGCACTGCCACTGCATCATGGGGGCCGAGTGCTCAGGACCCAGCACGGGTGAGCGATGATGGGACCGGGTGGAGAGGGGTTGGCAGAGCCTGCCAGCCGTCTGTAGAGTAAGACCAGGAACCAGCAACACCCAGGCCTGGGGGGACCCCGTGGGCAAGTCAGGGCAGCACGAGGAGCCTGGGGGTGGAGGAAGACAGCTACAGAGAGGGACACCAGAGGGACAGGGAGCCCTGAAGAGGAGTGGCGGGAGCTGGGGGAGGACCAGTGCCAAAAACGAGCCGTGTGTCCTCCCGCGGGAGATGGGCCTGCTGAGCCCAGCGAGGACATCGCTTGGGTTTCCAGGAAACTAAACTGCCCAGATTTAAGAGCAGATCCTTCCAGCCTCTTCTCCATACATTGCGGTGGAGAGAGGGGTTCTCATCAGCACAACCTCAGGTTCTTCCAAAATTCCTCAAGCCGCCACGGAGAACGAAGGGCTGGCCCGGTGTGGCTGACGGAAAAGAAACTCTATGCAAAAACGCGTGTTAGACAAGATTCCTGTTTGACTCACCGGGTGGTGATGTGACGGCAACAGGCTAGATTCAGGTCAGGGAAACTCCCCGGCTCAGGAGAAATTGCAAAAAGACGGCGAGGCACAGCGAGGCAGGAGCGGGCTGCGAGCGGGCAGAGGCCCCTTCTGAGCACACTGTCCAAACCCGCTGGACGCCTTCCAGCCAGGGACCAGGAAGGTAGAAAGGGAGACAGTTTCTTGTCATCTTGAGCGTAACCAACAAACAGCACTTCATTAAACAATGCTGTGTCATGGCGACACATGCAATATCATTTAAGTATTTTATCCATATATGCACGTACCGTTTAGGCCCTGCTGGGGGTTTGCCTCCAGCAGTAACTTTTCTAGGATGGATGAATTCCAGCCAACAGGGCTGTCTGGGTTCAGACTGTCTAACACCAGGCGGTGTTTCCTAAACCCATAGCCACGACATCAAGAAATCCTCAGACCCGGGGGTTTGCGCCTTGAGCTGTGCAGAGCCCTGGGGTCTGCAGAGCGTCCTCAGAGACCACCTATGTGGGCAGGCAGCAGAGAGCCCGGGGAAAAGGCTCTGCTGTGTCCCCTTCTCCAACCTCCCCTCTGGTCCTGTAATCGCACCACACCCCGGAAGGAAGAGCGGCTTGAGACAGAGGTGGCATAAAACCGAAAGGATTCAGATGTGAATCCACGCCTGGGGTCCCATGTGATGGGTCTCCCTGTGGGAAGTACCTGGGTTTGACCTGGAGGTTATGGTTGCCATGGTATCAGAGGCCCCAGTGGCGTGGGTGGGGTGCCGGTTCTCCAGCATGTTTGTCTTTTCTTATATAAAAAGCGCTCAAACAAGGAGCCACAGAGATCGGCCGTGTGCAGTGAAACCGAGTCGCCCGAACGCCCATCTAGAATTGTTCCAGCAGCTGCTTCCTGCCTCCTGCCTCCATCAAGCCTGGTCCTTGGGAAGCTGCCTCAGGATTAGCTGGTGGGCAGAGCCGAGTAGATAGACCAGAAACCACTGCCGTTCTTCAGCTAGAAAAAAGGCGAAAGACGAGAGCTAAGACAGGAGAGGCCCCTCCCCTGAGTGCTTTTTCTGGAGTCTCTTCCTTCTCTGATAAGAGCTGTGGCAGAAACGCGACGGGTGAGTGAGCACGTACTTCCAAGAAACGGTCTGGTGACAGCACCTCCTCGGCCCCCGCGGCCCCACCTCCGTGCACCCCACGTCCCTCATGAGCACAGGCTCCTTCAGAAACCCCCGAGATACTAGCCCTTCAGGGGTATATTAGAGGTCAGCCTCAATGCCGGCGCATCCCAGACAGGCCTCCACCGAGGCCCTTCCACACAGACGTCCCCGAACTTCTCAGAACGTCGTCCTGACTTTACCGTGGAACCTTGAAAGGCATTGTTAGCGTGAGAGTGTTTCTTCCTGCCTACTCCCTTCTCCCCCAGCGTCATGAGCCCCGGCCATCACTCCGAGGATGTCCTTCCTCACAGCTAATGAAGCCCCCTAACCCACTGGAACATGGGCTCCATGCAAGCAAAGCCCTCCACTCCTGCTCCCTTCGTGTCCCGCCTGTGCTAACAGACTGGGCACCCTCCGCAGGCTTGACACGTCCTGGTTAAACGGATGAGCGGACAAGCAGAGTTGGTGCCCCTTTGGTTTGCGTGGAGGAGCAGAGCCCCTTCACCTGATGGCATTTCTGTCCCAGGTCACAGCAGTTCCAGGTACCCCCGAGAACTTCCCTTCTCCAGGGTCAATGTCTCTAGCATCATCTTTCTGTTGAATTCTTTTGTCTATCCTTCATTTTCATTTGGAGTTCCCTTCTGCACATGTTCAAGTTCTCTGAACCAAGAAGAGAGAATTTTCTAGCAAGGTTCTGACTCACAGGAAGTTGATGGGAGGACTCTCACAGACCTCACAGGACATCCTCCAGTTTCTGCGCCTCCAGCAGTCCATGTTGTCACCACTGCTCCACCCACCCTGTTCACTCCTGGTCCATCTCTGTCCTTCCCTCCTGGGCCGACACACCGGCCAGCCCCGTCTGCACTTACACCAACCACTCCCAGCCCTGCTGGGCCTCGTGCAGTGCTCCCTCCCCGGTCCTTCCCTCGGTCCAAACTCCCTCTTTGACCTTTTCTAGCTACTAAGCAAGACAGTCAGGATCTAGTCAGGAAAACAGAACTCACATCCAATTTTAACAGAAACATCAATATAAAGAGTCGACTAACATAAGGAATGGATTAAACAGGACTGGAGAGCTGAAAAGGCGCGCGGGGAACAGGGAGACGGCAGCTACAGGAAGCCCTCTGGGGCGATGCTGACCAATGCTGACTCGAAGCAAAGAGGCAGGCCAGCCCCCCTCCCCTAGCCTCCAGGCTCCCTCTCACCCACTATGGGCAGGTCCTTGCAGGGACCCAGCTGGCGGAGGAGAAAGTGCTGGCAGTCCTCCCCAGCCTCCCGGGGCCAAGTCTGGAGGGATGGGCTTGAAGCTGAGAGAAGAGGCCTTAGCTACTGCCGCACTGTGTTTTTGTCGTTCTCCTCTGAAGAGAGCATCAGTGTGAGGTGGGTAGAGGAAAAGCAGACCGTCAACATGTGGATAAATTGGCTTTGGACAAGGGAGGCGATGACAGCTGTCCAGCTCCTCTCTGAGCTGGATAGATATGCCTGCACTAATAAATTTCAGGTCCGGGCACCACATTGGAGCATTAAAGGCCAATGGCCACCAAGGCCAGGCATCTGGTGACCATGTCTAGGATAAAGAACGGAGGGAGCAAAAAGGAAGCTTGAGCCTGGGGGAGAACAGGAGTGAGCAGAGAGACGTGGAGAGCAGTCTCAAATGTCAGGGGAAGGACATGTGCCGAGTGTCCCCTGGGCAGAACGAGGATCGGGGGGTGGGAATTAGAGGAAGACAGATTCTGGTTCAGCATCAGAAAGAATTTTGTAGCAGCTGGAGCTAGAAATGGAATTGCAGGATCTCGAGCAGCTGCTGTCTTGAGTGCCCTCTAGATTCTGCACAAATCAGACGCGAGAACGCATCGGATGAGCCTGAAGTCCCTCCCGCCTCTGACAATATCTGGGTTTGCTGGATCTCCTGTCTGAAATATGACCTTCATCAACCTTATTAATTGTTGCTTAGCATCTTACTGAATTCCAAGGGCTTGGAAAATGATTATGCATTTATTTTTTTAGTAGTTCTTCAGTTCAGGGCAATTTAAAGAAAAATTCAAAGTTACAGGACTATTACCATTTTTAAATTTTATTCGAATTTCCTTCTATTTTTCAGTGCCACAGCCAAACCTCCTTGAAAACTCAAAAATAACTAATAGGCCTGATGGTTTTCCCAGCTTGGGGTTTATTGAGTTATACTTTTCTAATGCGCCTGTGATGGACCCTTATAGAAGATAGTTCCACTCCCTAAATTGGCTTGAGAATTCACACATATTTTGAGCTCGTGACATGAGACTCTTGCCAGAAGGAGTCTGGAGGAACGGGGTTTGAGATGGAGGGCTTGTTGAATGTTTTCTAAGCTGTTGGCATCTCTGTCCCTTGGTAAAAAAATCTGGTGAGGGGAACTAGAACTTTAGGCCCATTGCCGTGTCTCAGATCCCACGCTGTGACGAGGAAGGCTAATTGTCTAGGACTGGAGGTTGAAAAAAGAAGATTTAGGCGTTGTATAGACTACTTTGTGGAGTTCTGACATAGAATAGTTTGCTTATTTGTCTTTCAATATTTGACATTTGTCTCATTTAGAATAGGGCACAAGAAAAATGGAGAAACTTGGTTAATTAGTTTCTTTGCTTTATTGGCTTTCTATTAATAGAAATTCTAATCTATGCACAAGACATTAATCTTTATTTTTAAAGATGAAGATAGATGTCATCATCTGTGTGTATTGCAATAAATAAATGGCCAATGATGACCATTCCCAATTACGTATTTATGCACACTGCTCATTAGTTTTGTAATATTGGCTACCGTCTGACCGGAACAAGCCATAAATACTGGTCTACCATTCTTTATGGTTTCTCTTTGATCTTTGCTTCCTGCGGTAATGACCTTCTGCCCTTGTCCTTCCATTCCAGAAAAGGCCTGATATCAGTCACTGATACCTTGTTCTGAGTATGAATCATTATGTCCCCCATTTTGGAGAATTTGTGTATTATGCATTTGGTCATGTTGTGGGAAAGGAGGCTGAGTTGGGGAAATTCAGGCATCAGAAAGCAAAAAGGGAAAGGAATTTGTTTTAGGATGCAAGGATGAATGTGGATGTGCCTGAAACCACACTGTCTTTTTGCACATCCGTTACAGGGACTCCCTCTGAAGGCCTGCCCAGCATATTCCAATAATATTCTGTTTCCTGCCGGCTGACACTCCAGCTCCCAACTGCAAGGTCACTTTTTTGAAGTTGAGTTTCATCTCTGCTTTGATGCATGGATGTATTTGAACGAACAGAACGTTCTGTCCCACCACTAAAGTACAGAGATAGCATTTGCAAAGGCTGTGGAGCAGAGGCCCTACCAACAAAGACTTTTAGTTTGCTTGAATTGTGGCTGTCTTAATGCATGTTGGTGGTTCAAATCTATAAAGGCTCCATGAGATAATGCAATTGTGCTAGAAAAAAAAAAAACTTTCCAGTTTTATAAATTGGAGAAATTAATCAAATTAAAATAGTCTTGAGAAAGCTTTCAGTGGGATTCCATCCAAGTGGTTGACAAGATCTTGGCCTTTGAGATGGCACAGTGCCCGAACTCTTTCCCAGCTGCAGTCACTGTGGTTGCTCATCAAGGCTGCTCATCCGGCTCAGAGGAGTCGCCTCAGCGGCTTGTTAGGAAATGACTGGTAATCGTAATAATATTAATAATACTAATTTGAATAAGTTCTAGATTAAAGGGCAGCTGTGTTGACGTTAAATCATCTTTTGATAATAGATTTGACTTTTAGAAATAGCCGGGAATTGTAAACCAATGAAAATATTGTTTTTCCCTTACCAAAATGACTGAAGAAAATGGAAACTCATTGTCTATTGCATTTCTTTGATTGGTCATGAAGTTTAAGATTTTTTTTTTCAGGCTTTTATTGACCATGTGTTTCTCTTCCTGTGAATTGTCTTTTTATGTCTTTTGACTATTAATGACTCATAACGTCCTTTATATATGAAGGCTCTTAAACTTTTGTCATATATGTTTGATTTACTTAAGCAGTTTTGTTTGTTGTGTTTTCTTTTTCCAAAATAAAAATACCTTTATTGTCTTCATGCACCATAAGAATGTTACATGTTCATCACAAAAAAAAGAATCAAACATACAGAGAAATAGGAGGAAGAAAACTAAAAATCATTCAAAATTACATCACCAGAGAAAACCACTAATAACATGTTGGTAAATATTTTTCCAGACATCTTTGTGTGAATTAGAATTTTATAGAAAGCCGTTATTGAATGTATTTTGTTATGTAATATTTTATTCACTGATGTATATATCGTGGATCTTTTGGTCAATAGCAATGAATATGGACGTATATCATCCTGTTCATTACTACCTGCTATTCCAGTCTAAATGTGTGCTAAATCATTAACATTTCCTATTGTTGAACTTTTTAGTTGTTTCCAATTTTTGACTGTATTATAAACAAGGAATGGAAAACTTTGAACACATATTTTGGTGTACACTTTTCTGGTAATCTCCTGTCAATAAACTCTCAGAAGTGGAATTGCTAGACTAATTTCAAATTCAGACATATTTTATCAAACTCTTTGCTCAAAAGATTGTACCAAATAGCACTCTTGCCCAGAATATATGAGAGCATCTTTTGCCCCATATTTTCCTCAACCCTAAGTATTCTCAATCTTTTAATTCTCTTTCCAAGCAACAAACCCACACATGTTTATTGTCTTATAGTTCTGGGGTCAGATGTCCTAAAACTAAGGTACTGGCAGGGCTGCGTTCCTTCTGGAGGCGCTGGGCACTTTCCAGCTTCTAGAGACCACCTGCACCTCATCGTCAATGGCCTCTTCCTCCATCTTCAAGGCCAGCAGCATGCATCTGTAACTCTCCTTCTCTCACCTCTGCTTACAACGTTACATCTCCTTTTCTCTCTTTAATACTCTTGCCTCCCTCTTATAAAGGAGGGATTTATAATGCTTGTGATTACATCAGACCCACCCAGATAATCCAGAATCATCTTCCCAGCTCAAGATCTTTAATCGCATCTTCAAATTCCCTTTTGCTGGGTAAGGTGACATATTCACAGGTTTCAAGGGTTAGGACATCTTGTAGAGCTGGTAGTGGGGGGCACATTATTCTATCTCCCACATCAGGCAAGGCCACCGTTATCATCCCTCAGTCTTTTATCTACCATCTATTTTCATAAACTGATTGTTCCAGATGAAACATTTTTTTAGAGGTTCGACGACAACATCAAAATGTATATATGACTAGGCTTTGACTGGACAGCATACATTTTAAATTAAATGTGTTCTTGTTTTTACCTCAGGAGCAGAGAATTGAGTTAATCTCATCCTTCCATTCATAGCATATTATCATCACCGGCCTTTGCAGGGCCCATCTCTTGTTTTATTGATTCTTGTATCCCTTTCTTTCTATCCCCATTCACCTCTCTGTAGAAGAGACAAGCATTCTAACATGCACCCTTCTGTCTACATGTTTTCCTTAAAAAGTGTGTTGTTTCTGCATGTGTGTGTGTATGCATGTGCTCTAAATGCATCAAATGTTGCCACTGGTCTTATTAGTTTCTTACTCTTTTCATGGAGACTTATATTTTAAGATCTAAATCTGTTGCAGTCTATATTTCTATCACTCTAATTGCTGCAAAACACTTCATATCAAGCATCCATCACACACCTCAGTCAAGAACAGCCAGATGTTTTGCTTTTATTTTATATTTTTGCTACTAGACGCTAGATCTTTTTCCTATCATATTTTTAAATTTGTTCTTTTTGTACTATGTGTAAGTGCTCATCTTTGTATATTTATTTCATATCTAGCAACTTATTTCATTCATTAGATCTAGTAGACATTTAGCTGATGATTTTGAGATTTTAGAAAATATTTGGTTCATTTATAAGTAATAATAATGTGTTTTTTGCTTTCTGTACTAGTTTGCTAGGGCTGCCGTCACAAAGTACCACAAAATTGGAGGTTTAAACAACAAAAACTTATTGTCTCGCAGTTCTGGAGGCTGAATGTCCAAGTTCAACGTCAGCAGGGCTGGTTCCTTCTGATGCTGTGAGGGAGAATGTGTTCCAGGCCTCTCTCCCAGCTTCTGGTGGTTTTCTGGCGATTTTGAGTGTCCCTGGCTTGTAGAGCATCACCCCCGTCGCTGCCTTCATCTTCACATGGCGTTCTCCCGCTGTACATGCCTATCTCCGTGTCCCAGTTTACCCTTTTTTTAAGGACGTCAGTCATTGGATTAAGGTACACCCTAATAATCTTACATTAACTTGATCATCTGCAAAACCTATTTCTAAATAAGGTCACATCCTGTGGTATGGGAGTTAGGATCTCAACATATGAATTTTGAAGCGACACAATTCAACTCATAGTACTTTCCAATATTTATAACTCCAATTCACTTGCTTATTTTATTGCTTTGTTTTGGACTTCCAGAATAATTATTAATAATAGTTATTACAACCACCTTCTTTGTATTATTATTATGGACATTAATGACACTACCTCACCATAAAGTATGGTATTAGATATTGCTTTCAGAGAGATCTATTCTCCATGTCAGACATATAGCCCTAGTTTACTAAGAGGGTTTTCTTTATATTTTTAGCAGAAATGGATTTTCTTTAATCAATGCATTTGCAACATCTACTGTGTTTGTGATTTATCTTTTTGAAATATCTGTGTGTTGAATTATGTTAATGTTTAACCTAGAATGGAACCAGTATTTCATTATAAGAATAAAACATAACTTGGGCTTTATGTGTTATTCTTTCAATATAACAGTAAATTAATGTTTACTAATATTTTACTCAAGACTTTTGCATCAACATTGATAAGCAAAATTGCTTTGTAGGATTTAGTGTGTGCTATTTTTTGTCGTTAATTTTTGAGCATTTACAATACACCAAGAAATGTGTTAAGTAATATTGACTATATTATATTATTTAATCTTCATATTTTCTCCCATTTTATAGATTAAAAAAATTAAATTACTTGCTTGAAGATACAGCTAGTCAATGAGTTTTTTTTTCTTGTTTTGATTTACTATGATTTTTTTACTTTCTTTCTTTTCTTCCTTCCTTCCTTTCTTTCTTCCTTCCTTCCTTTCTTTCTTCCTTCTTTCCACCCTCCCTCCCGCCTCTCTCTTTCTCTTTCTTTTTTTCTTTCTTCTTTCCCACTTCCTACCATCCTTCCTTCTTTCATTGTATTTTAATCTTTCCTTTCTTCCTTCCTTCCTCTCATCTCTTCTTTTTGCATCTGTATGTTGTGGTCCTAGAATACACCTGTATACCTTCTGCTTTTGCCAATTGGAGATTTTATTTATGGCATAATACTTGATGCATTTTAGCCAATCTTTCATGGACATTGGAAGAAGTTATATTTTTCTCTAGGATATTAATTTCTGTATTAAATTATTCTTAATTTCTTTATTCATTCACTCTATCTTTCTTTATACTTTGCTTCATCTGTCAAAGACAGGTAGAAATACTGAATATCAGACTCCTACTACGTTTTGCTTCTGCCGATCTCTCTTGAATTGCTAACATTAATTTATCCATTTAAAGACAATGCTTAAAAATTCACAACATCTTTGTTGTCAATGGTACCTTTTATAATATAAAATTGTTGTCTTTGTCCTTTTAATATCTTTACTTTGATGTCTATAATGCATGATATTAATTCTATGATGTCTTCTTTTCTATATGTGTGTGCACAATTCATCTTTTGAATACTTCTCTGCCATTTCATTTTATGTGCTTATAAATAGCATGTAGTTGTGTTTGGGTTTATAACTTAATCTAGGAGCTGTTATTTCACTGAAAGGCAAGCATTACTTAAGCATTACTTATGCAGGACTGGTTCCGTGCAAGCTGGTCTCCTAGAGAAGGAGCTGGCCTCCTACAAAGCTCCACGGAAAGCAGCCTGCAGCCACAGGCTTGGATCCTAGCCCCACTGTCTCACCAGGGAGGGACCAGCACTGCTGCCAACCACAAAGCTGCACTGTCAGGAGAGAGTCAAGCCGAGACTTCTCCATGTCACATTGCTATCGGATCCTCGTCCCTGATAACACAAGAGAAGGGCCAGGAACTGCAAATTATGCAGCTTCCAAATCCCACAGTCCAAGGGTCAGGCTCTCTCCCGGACTAGAATATCTGGTTCTGCTAGATTTCTGCCCTCTGCCCTGCATGCCTGCTACTGCTCCTGTGTTTATGGGCTTTCTCCACGATGTGGTTCCAGCAGACCTTGCGTGTTGGCTGCTGGGCCATTTCCCGTTTGCCCAAGAATTACTTGCTTAACTATTTTATTGGTAATTTCACCATCCACTGTCACGCATGGCATTCTGTTCTGTGCACATTACCTTAGCTAACTGGAGCCCGCCCACAGTCTCATCTATCAAGAGCATGACCCCAAATCAAGAAACAACCAGGAGTAAGGGAAGCTGAGGACCCCAAATCATGTGGGCATCATATACATGTCATGAGCTGTACTAGGCCTCAGGGTCTCAAAAAGACAGAATGAAACCCAAATTCCTCGGACTGGTCACAAAGTTCCGTGTGACCCAGGCTCACTTCCCTCCTGACGTCATCTGCTCCCCCAGGTCCAGTTGTACTGGGCCTCTTTGGGTTTCCAATGCTCCCCGTGTGTTCCTCCCTTTGGCCTCTGCATGAGCTGTTCTCTGACTGCAGTGTCCTATCCTGGATTTTCCCGTGGATTCCTTCTCCTCCCCCGGAGCTCAGCTCAAAGTCAACTGCAGAGGGCCCCGCTCTGGACACGCCACCTAACGCAGCCCCGCTCATCTCCTGTTACTTCCCCCCACTCCAGTTCCCTGCATGGACTTACTGACAGCTTTCTTGTTCTTTTATTTGTTTGCCCGTTTATTGTCTGGCTCCCCAGCCAGAATGAAAGGCTGAGGAGGACTGTGTTGTGTCGTCAGCCTGGACGGGGCCATGCTGCGGCAACACACAGAGGCTTAATTCAACCCAAGTTCATTTCTCACCCACGTGGCATTCCACAGCACAGGCTCCACCACTGCGGGCTGATCCAGGCTCAGCAGGACAGAAGAGAGAGAAGAGGGAGTCATTCTTGGGCTTTCACTTCCTCCGTCAGGAATTGACACACGCCCCTCCACTCCTGTTTCCCTAGCCAGAACCAGTCCTGGTCCCGTGAAGGGGAGCACGTGAAATATTCGATGAGAGTTACCATCTCTGTCATCCATCTCACCTCCCTGTGAAAGATGTTGATGGAGTGAAAGAAAATAACATGAGGGCTCTGCTTCAAGAAGTCCATTGTCTGCTGAGAAACACATGGAACACGTGGGTGAGCAGAAAAGACTTCCTAAGGGGAGCCACATGGTGTACAGCATAGACGGTGGCCTGGGGGCGTCTGAGGGGCGAGACAGAGGAGTCTTGTGAGAGGAGAAATAATTCAGGAGATAAGTAAGTATTCAACAATTATAATTCAATAAACCAGAAGAACAGAGGTAAATCAGGTTCAAGAAAGAGGGTGACCATGTCCCAACAGGAGAAAACACAGAACTATGCGTGGCCTGGAATCTTGCACAGGGAACTACAGAGCTAACGTGTTGTCATTGCAGCGATGGTGAACTACAGAAAGATTTTGAAGAAAGTGAGGGATACACAATTTCAACGTGCAAGAACCCTCCAGCAGCTGTGTGACAACTGGGTGGTTGGAAGGATAGGAGAGGTGGCCTGGGAGTGGGCTGCAGCAACAGCCCGGGCAAGCAGAGGAGAGCACAGAGTGAAGAAACGAAGAAGTCAAGAAGAAAACTCAACAGGTCTCGCAATGAGTGTTCTGGTTTGCATAGTGATGGTACAATTCTCAAGGCAGAGGAAGCCGTGGGTGGAGTGGACCGCAGGCTTGCAGGGATGATGTTTCTGCGTTTTGTTCTCAGGCGACCCTGCTCAAAGCCATAGCCATGCTCACTCCCTGTTGCTGTAAGGAGCTGGTCTTCTGGTTGCCAAACTTACGGCAGGAATAGTTCTCTTCAAGAGGCTCAATGTTTTCCTACGATGCATAAAGAAATATACTCTCAGCTAGGCAGAATGACTCATTCTCTAGAGTTCCATATAACTGAGTTTTCAACATATAAATGATGGTTTGTTTGTCTAAAAATAAGACTTGTTACTTTACGGCTGTAACGCCTAGCTCCTCACTTGAAATTAAAATTCTCTGAGTGTGGGAATTTGCTGGAACCCATTTGGCAGATGAGGCGCCAGGCCTGGCTGCCTCATTTCTAAGATGCTGAACAACCAAAAGTCTGATCCAAGGAGGGCTGGTGTGAGCTTGACCCCAGCTGACCGTCCCGTCCTGCCACAAGCAGTGAAGTAGCAGGAGCTTATCCTTAGGCTTGTGTGAGAGAATGAGGGGAGACGGAAGGGCAGGGAGAGAGAGAGGAACAGCCAATCACCTCTGTTATGTCTACAAACTGGGGTCAAGGACTGAAGCTAGGGGCCTTACAAAACCCAAGTTCTTTAAGTAAAACACATGAGAAAGAAAGACAGGAGAGTTGTGGACCCATAGGGATGGTGTACATCAACTTTCTAGTTCCGGTGTGCAGAATTCCAGAACTGATGCCAATTAAATCATACTTGCTCACTTTAGGAGAAGCTCTCCATTTGGCCAGCCCTCCTTGACAAAGGCAGCTGGGGATGGGCACCCAGCTGAGGCAGGTCCATTTGGTCTTGGCTTGGGCTGTCACTGGGGTTCTGATCAGACAGCCAGGGTGCCTGCTAGCTACATCCAAAGAGGGCTGAAGTAATTAAAGAAGAAGATTTAACCTTAAAGAAAAAAAATCCCACTCCATCGTCCAACTCAGAGGATTGCATGAGGACTGAGGGTGGCAAGCCCAAAGGAAAGAAGGTATGTCGTAAGCAGGTGAGATCTGAAATCTGTTCTCAAGAGACATTTCTGGAATCAGGATGCAGCTACCCAATCAGAATCCTTGGCCTCCTCAGGGTAACATGTCCCCCAATAATGTCATTCACTAGTAATCCTGTCCTCAAGCCTCGTAAAGACACCGACCTCCCCAAGGGAATTTATGACAAGAAACGCTGGTCCGGCGCTGGCGAGCAGCAGAGCTGGGACTAGAGCTCAGGCCTGGGGACCCCCCCTCACTCTCCTCTCCGGGCATTCTTCTCCTGCATTAAAAAGAAAAAGGCTGTGACTTTGGGCCTATCTCTCACAATCTGCCAGAAAGGTAACTTACTATTCACATTTTCCACATTCAATATTTAGATTTTTGAAATTGAAATGTTTTCCTAAAACTTTCCTAGTGTCTGATCTCATACAAAGACAAAACCTAAGGCCATTTGATACAGCTGCAGGTAAATTTCCTCTTTGCTTATCTATTTCTCTGATTTAATGTCTTTTAAGGAAGGTTTTTCCAGGCTACAGCATTTGCACCTGAGGGAATTATGGCTTTAACTTTCTTTGTAAAAAGAAGATCAAGAATTGTTGCCAAAATAAATTCTTCTCTATTCTTCTTTTCCTCCGTTGTCTCCAAAAAGAAATTAGCAGTCACATTCTCTACCTCTATATTATCCTTAAAAAAATACTATTGTGTTTGCTCCAGAATTGAGGGGAGCGCAGGATCTGCCGCTCCTTTCTTGTGGTTGTCTGCAAAGGAGCCCCCGGCTCTGGGCTAAGACAAGAGTCTCTCAGGCATTTATTAAGTAATGTTCGAAGGCACCAGAGTCTTTCCTTTCATTCCACTCACAACTGACACACCAGATTCACTCAGGAGAGACCAACAGGCACAAGCACGCGCCAAAGGGAGACACAGCTTTCCAACTTTCCTGCAGGACATTAGGGTTGGCCATGCCCTCCTTTTCCAAAAGGTCGTGCAAAGACAGCGGTAGGTGCTGATGGAGAAGGAGGATGTTTGGTTTCCATTTCAGATCTTCTAATGTCCAGCTTGCAGACCATGTGCCAGTCACTTGATTTCTTCACGGCTCAGCTTTCCATCTCTAAGATGGTGGTGATGGCTACCCTGGTAGAAGGCGCCAGAGAGTAAATCGTCTGTAAGATCTCACCAAGCTCTAAAACATCCTGATTTTTCCTTATAATTCTCTCAATGAGAAAACAGATTGGGTGTCAGGATGGAGAAATTGTACGTTCTTCCCAATGGAAATACATCCCCCTCCCAAATTAAAACAGCTGTAATAAAAAGAGAACTGATTTAGTAATCCAGAGACTTGCTCCGAGGTCCTTTACTGATTGGCATGCCCAAAGCCACATGGCTTCTCTTCCTCTTTGTGCCTTAGTTGCCTCAGCTGCAAAACGGGGCACAGGACCAGAAGACCTCTCCAAGGTCCCCTCCAGCCTGGAAATTTCATGATTCATCCCAAGAAAACAGTACTCTTAACTCAGCCAAAGCCTCCTAGGAAGATGTGAATGAGACTGCAGTGGCTATGCATTTTAAGGGTGGAGTGGAACTTCCAAAGGACAAAGTCTAGAGCAAACGCTGTGGAGTGAGTCTAATATGTTTTCTTCCTTCCTTTCAGGGCTGGCCTCTGTCAGAGGCAGAGGAGGGAACAGTCTGCATGTTGCAATTTCATGGCCACCAAGGAAATTCTTGGTCTAATGCTCGAGCACCGCCCCGGCCCGTTCAGATCTCTAAAGTCCTGTCTGAGGGCTTCAAGCCTCCTTTCCTAAGGCTTTCCTCCCTGTGATTCTCCAGCTCCTGGGCTGTGGGACTTCCCACTGACTCTTCCCGCGGCCTGAGACGCATCCCCTGTATCCACAGGGCGCCCCTCACCTTCCTCTGGTTGGTCCTCAAAGCCCCTCGCTGACCACCCTACTGGAAACCACTGCTGGCCGCCCCACAACCCTCAGGACGCTCTGTTCCTCCTGCATCGCTGTCTACTGTATTATATAACTCAACCATGCGTTTGGTTTCAGTAAATGCGGATGCCGCGAGGGACGCGCATCCTGTTCTATGGATGGTGGACCCCGGGGGCCTGGGGAGCAGCGGACACACCGGATTCCCTCACCGGCGCTGGCTGCTGCATGAGTTGTACCCATCGGAGAGACCATATACGTAAATGAATGCAGGAATCCCCTTCAACAGGCTTCCTATGGTTCACAAAGTACAAAATAAACATCTTACCTCAAAAATCAGAAGTCAATCAAGACCCCACTTCCCTCTCCAGCCGCGTTTCCCCAAACACTCCGCTCTGCTCCAGCGGACCCACACCCGGTGGTCACCCGGGTCTTCCTTCCCGCGCCTGCTCTACCTGGAGCGCTGGCCCTTCCCCCCTCTGTCTCCAGCTGCAGAAACCCCATGAATCCTTTGCTGTTTCTTGTCCCTTCTGCCCTGAAGCACACACCCTTCGTGAACACAGCCCCCGGGTCCACCTACCCCAGCACGCACCCCAGCTGGACCTCATGCAAACACGCCATGGAGAAGGGACAACAAAGATGACCCCTCAGTGAATTTAATTCTCCATTTTGGCCCAAATCAGGCCTCTTACAACTCTGGGCAGAGTCAGAATGACAGAAGGGCCCTTTAAAACATACAAGCAATTCATAGGCGCCACCTGGGGACAACCTGGCCTGGCACAAAGAGCTTCCGGTGAACAGAATTTGTTTTTCTTGTGTTCAGAAGGATGAGAAGTTTCAAAGGAAAAGCCAGTGCAATTGAGAAGCACAACAATAAAATCCCCACCCAGAGGGGTCCGTCGGCGGAGGGAGACTCGTGGGGTTTGCTGTTTGGTTTGTGCAGATGTGTTGAAGGGGAAAGCGTATTTGAAGAACCTATTTCTTTGTCAAGAGAGCGATTCCTGGCCAGCAGCACTAGAGAAACCAAAACAACACTTAATTTAGAGACAAGCCAGGTACAAGAAGTGGCTTCAAAGGGTGTTTGCACAAAGCGGGGAGGATTTCAAAGGGCTGCCTTTGCGTGAGAGCCTGCCTGTTGTTGCGGGGATCTTTTGAGGCGTGGCGTCTCAGTGAACAGCCAGCTTTGTGTAGTCAGCTGTCTGCAGGAAACACAAGAGGACAGCTTGCAGCATCTGGCCTTGCTGAGGCCACACCCCAGGAGTCACGCAGGACCACAGGGCTAACTGTCCACAGAGGCAGGGGCCTCGCCACAGCCCCTCCCTGGGCTCCAGTCCTCATCAAATGTCACTGTTGACTCTTCCATTCCCGTCCGTTCGTCTACCCACCATCCATCCTTCCATTTGTCCTGCACGGACTGGGCACCTTTGCACACTTGATACGCACCGAGGCACAAGGACACGAAGCTTCTCGTGAGAAACCTAACATCTGTCTTTGGGTCTGCTTGAAGGGCTGCCCCTGGGAGACCCCCATACCTTGCCCCCCACAGCTCCCTGCTATGGGCTTCTTCATGGTGGTGCCTGGAGGAAAACTCAAAGCGAGGGCAGGAAAGGGTCGTTATGTGATGATGAAGGATGCACAGCCATAGTCTCCCACCAGCTCAGCCCTGGGTCTTGTTCCCTGGGACTCCCTCCCTCAGGACAACCTCAGCGTGTGTCTATTTTGGACGTGAGGAGGTTAGGGGACCAGCAGGGCTGTGAGCACTTGGGGGTCCAGAAGCAGTGGGAATCCATGGCCGTCGCACACCCGAATGGAAAATTGGAGAGAAGCACTCCCTTAGCAGAGAGAGCCTGGAACCAGGAAGCAGCAGGGGCCGGGGCCACGGTGGGACAGAGAGGGCCTGAGGAGAATAGAATGCCCGGCCTCCCGCTTCCCACCCTCCGATCTCCTGGCCGAGCCAGCTGGATGCAGAGCAGGGAAGCCCAGTGAGGCATTCCCCAGGCTCAGGCCCAGGGTCCAGGGCAGTGTGGGCCTGGGACCCATCAGCAGATTGCCAGAGCCCAACTGTGTCTCCTGGCGCAGCTTGCTGGACCCCTGGGGTCTGTCTGCCCCCCAGCACTGCTGGCTGGCTCCCAGCCAGCTCTAAGTCAGCTCTGCGGTCACCGGCTGGCCACAGGTCTGCATGGCATGTGGCCAATTTCATGCGGACTCCACTCTCCACACCTGCTCTCACTTCCACCTGGCGTTTCACATACACCTTCCCACTAAGTGGACCTGTGGCCATCCAGGGAGCAAATTCAGCCTGAGATAGGTTGGTCATGCGGTGGTCATTTAGCAAGCAGCCAACCATTACTTAGGAACAGCCATCCGTCCACGGGCAGGCTCTGGGTGAGTGAGAGGATGGAGGCCCCCAAGGTGCTCTCAGTCAGGTCGAGGAGAAAGACTGCTCACAAGTCACGGTCCCTGAAAAATTTAGAACCCGTTTGCTGAGTCACCGTTAGCAGCTGGAAGAGCAATTGCCGCCCCAAGGAGCTGAGTGTCCCAGCTCGCCGAGGTCCTGCTCTCATGCGCCTGGCCTCGCTGCAGCATCCAGGCCCAGGGAGACGGCTGCACCATTAGCATCCCATAAATTAATAAGCAGAAAGGGACAGAAGGCTGTCTTGTTCTTCCCATGCCCGGGTCGCCCTCAGTCTGACCCAGCCAGCCCTCACCGCGCAGTCATCTTTGCCTTCATGGTAGGTCAGATCCACTTTTAAAATCTCGTTTCAGTTCACTCTGTTTCATCACGGTCCCCTCAGGCGAGACAGACCTCCCCCACTGCACAGCTCCAATCCCGAGACTCCGTCACCTCGTGCGACGGGCCTGATCCTGCAGACTTAGGAAGGAGCACACATTGCCCACACTTTGCAGGGGCTTGTGGGACCCTCTGAGCATCCTTGTGGTCGGTCCTGGGTGCCTGCCTCAGCTCCAGGTGGCCACTCCCCTCCGCGGCCCTCACCCTCCCGCCCTCCCACCTGCGTCAGTCCCAGGAGCTCATCCTCCCCATCAGGAAACCTAACACCACAGCCACGGTGTTCCCTGACAGGCTCCAGGACGGGGGCCAGAGTGTCCCCAGGGCCATCTGGGCCAAGCCTCTGGTCAGGAGACACTTCCTCTGCCCTTCAAGTCTTCCCCGGGCCTCTTGCTCATTCAGCTTAGCAAATCCCTGACTGGAAGTATCTGTTGACGGGCCAAGCATCCAGCCCTGCGAACGTGGGCTCCCTCTTCCCAAAACAAGCTGTGTGTGGGGGGAGATGCTTTCTCAGTACAGCCCCGGGACACAAAGGGAAGAGAGAGGACGGGGGTCGGAGAAGCCCTGGGAGGACAGGAGTGGGCATCTCTCCTCTGGGGCCCAGAAGGAAGCGGTTCCTAATGTCCCTGGCAAACCCTGGGGAGCCCATCGGGCAGCAGGCAGGAGCAGTTACTGCTCATTTGCTCTGACTTCTCCGCCCTCCTGACACCTGGGCTCCAGAGGTGCCCTGGGGACGTTTTCTGCGAGTTGTCACACTCCTCTCAGAGCCTTGTGCGTTACAGGCTGCTTTGGTTGTTGCTGTTACAGCTTCATTGAGATATAATCCGCATACCTTACACACGTACTCTACATTTTGTGCATTTAAAGTGTATGGTTCAGTGGTTTTTTAATATATTCACAGTTGTGCAACCGTTGCCACATCAGTTTTAGGTCACTTTCATCACCCCAAAAAGAACCCCACGTCCATTAGCAGTCACTCCTCGTTCTCCCCGGCCCCTGGCAACCACTGGTCCTTCCTGTCTCTGTGGATCCGTCTATTCTGGACATTTCATGTAAATAGAATCATATAACCTGTGGCCTTGTAAGTCTGGTGCTTTTCACCGAGCGTGACATTTCCACGATTCATCCATGTTGTCGCGTGTAACAGAACCTCGTACGAGGCTGCTGTTTGAGATCTAGTCTTGGGGGTGGTTCACGGGCCCCCTCAGCAGGCTTATCTCTCAGGCCCCAGTGAGAGCAGAGTGCGAGGAGCTCTCCCTGGTCTTGCAGTGGCCAGCAGGCTGTCCCTCCGTGCACGGCCCGAGGCGCCCCATAGCTTTCCTGCCCGACATGCTAACACGAGTGACTTTACTTGGAATGGAGCCCAGAGAGGGAAGAAAGTGGCAATAAAGAGAACTTGTGGACGGTGGAAGGAGAGGTGGGTCACGGGCCATTTATGTGCACACTAGTTAAAGGACTCGGATGCTCAAAAAAAAAAATAAAAACAGGAATCTGGACTCCTTTCGCAGCCTCTTGCTGCTGGATGCCTGAGGAGCTTTGCTTGTTGGCTCTGGCCTAGGAGTGCACACTGCCTTCAAGAGGCCCGTGACCTGTTCTCTCTTCCTTCCCCCACTGACCTTTGAGAACTCTTGGTTCTCCTGAGTCTGAAACAATTTGGTGCTTCATCTGCTTAGTTCTGGGACTGTTCAGTGTATTTTAAGTAGCTTGGGAAGGAAAGGAGAGGTGTGGGACTGGAAGATAAGAAATAATAAAGGACACAGTGAAGTAGCATGGAGGCAGAAGAAAGACGAAGGTCTCAGGGTCGTAAAGGCCATCCCTCTCTCTCATCGTCCCATCCTCCTTTTCTCCACCCTCTGAGCAACAGCCAGACCAAGGAGGTGGAGAAGCCTGTGCAGCAGAGCGAGGTCTCTGAGAGAAACAGAACATGTCACGAGAGCTGGTCTTCAGGGGACTGTTAACTGGCAAAGATGGTCCTCAGTAAATGAAATAACAAATGGACGGGGTGGGCTTCTTATACACTTCTGTCCACCTCCCAGCCCGGGAAGACCCACGCTTTATGGGGCTTATACAGTTTGGGGCACTCTTTTTAAAAAATAATACAAACTTTAAATACAAGTTAAATATGGAAGTGAATATTTAAATGAGAAAAGAATCACAACAAATTACAAGTTTTTAGAAGATAACAATCCATCAGACCCCACAAAATCTAAAAACAACATGGTATTTTTCTTTATTAACTGCAACACAACTTTATAACCCTTTCTCCTACCATTTTTGGCCACATCCCTGTGATCGCCTCTTCATAGGACAACACGTGCTCCCTATGATCATACAAACTGATTTTCTTCACGTGGCGTTCATTTTCTGCTGCCTTGTCTCTTCTTTAAGAAGATTCTTACAGCTTTCTTCGTCTCCTCTGTCGTTATTGTTGTCGTCTCCATTTGCTGTCTGTTGGGCTTCTTCATTCTCGTGACCCTTGGAGATTTCATTGACTTCGGGAGATGGTGTGCGTTTTTGACATTTTCAACTGTTGCCACTCTTCTATCTTTCAGTAGATGTTTATCTCTTCCACTAGGATCATTAGTTCTTATTATATTCTAATTTTATTATGCTCAACGTGAAAAAAATACTAACTTTATAGGAAATAAAGCCATACCCAAGAGAAATTCTAATGCACTTTACAATTGCTGCTATGCTCCATTGAGCTATTTAGTTGAGTAATTAAATGTTTATGGACTTATTTATGAGTATGTTCATGATTTTTATCATTGGAACACATTTCTTTAAGCTGTTTCGCTGTGCGGTGGCAGTTTTGGATACCATTTTGTTGGGAACAGACAGAATGAATCAAGACCAGATGCGCTGGATATGCTATGATGTAATCAGGTACGGGGGAATGCCAAAAATAAGCAGCTCCACACGGGCCCTGCAATCATTCTAATACATTCTGTTTTACGCAGTTTACAACAAAACTTTTACGTTTACGTCAACAGTTTTACGTCAAAAGAATGTATACGACAGTTAAGTTCGTATGTGCTGCATTGGAAAGTACAGTCTTATCAAGAGAGAACTCACATTTTGACCAAGTATCAAGGAGAACAGGATATTCTCATTACAAGTTTACAAATCTGATGATTGGAGGAACTTTCCGTAGACTAGCTTCTGGCTCCGCATGTTCTAAACCTTGTTTCTCCTCCACCACCCAGCTCTTCTGGTACAGGTGCCAGGGGCACGCCACCGAGCTGCAGAACCTCCGCACATCACATATGCACATCACAGTGCCGTCTCATGATGCCGCGCGAGTGGGCACAGTGGACAGAACCATTGCTGGAAGCCATTCCTACACCCAGATGGCCAGCAATAACCCTACCCTGCACCCAAGTGGCCGTGAAACACAACATGTATCCCATTAACCCAAAGGATTTATTTCCAGCTCAACTTTACCTCAGCTGGACCCCAATAATGTCTATGGCAACTGCTACACCATAGAATATGAAGGGAAGCGTGATAAAGCAGAAGTTGGCAGAGAAAAAGGGAAATTCTAACCACATGTGATGAAAACATCTTGCTTTTGCAAATTTTGTGAGAATACAGTCATGTGAATACCTTGCTACGGGTCCTCCCCACATCTTGGGGAAGATTCACGCAAGTGAGGACCCTGAAACACAAGCAACGCTAGCCTCACTGTGGCTCCCACTCTGTAAAGATGGGAACTCTGGTTGCCACCAGCCTCACTCTGCCTGCCGCACCGTGCCTCCCTGTCATGCACTTTCTATGTTCTGTTTCTACACACCTTCTGGTTCTGACTGTTCCCACTGAAAAGAGTAGAACATTAGATATTCTGGAAGTGAAGAGGATTCATGAAAGTGGAGGCGGTAAATGGAGTGATGGTGTTTCTAGGGCTGAATTTTGTAAAGACGTCAAACCGAATTACTACAGATTTAACGCAACTTCGGAAAGATTTTCGTTTTGCAACTTTAGGAAATGTTTTTAACATTTACCTTAAAGAATAACAAGCAGGAGTAACAAAAACGTTTCAAAAAATGGAGATGGTGAATAGGGTGGTTGGGATATCAATCCCACCAAAATCTTATAAGTCAACATAAACAAAACAAAATACTTGCAGTATCAAATCCGACGATAGATCAACAGACTAGTCATTCATTCAATAACTATTAGCTGAGCTACTAATATGTTCAAGGAACCGACTAAATGGAAGGAAACCACAGCAGGGAATATATAAAAATGTATTCTACCTTAAAAAGGAAAGGATGTATTTTCAATAAAGATGTTGGGAAAATTCAGCATTTGGGGGAAATTCTTACCTTATCCTGTGGGGTGCTGGAGCCCAAGCCAACTGTCTACATCCTTCCCTTCTCTGCATTCAGTGGGAGCTTGAAATTCGCCACATGTGTGTATTTACACCACAGAAATTAGCAAATGTTACAAATCAAGGCTTCCTCTTCCAGAGCGACAGTTGTTAAGCCTGGCCCAGCACACCACTGCCTTACGTCACCCACCAACATTAATTTCGACTAAGTGAAAATTAAATGTAAAAAGGGAAAACTTTAACAATTTATACCAACTTTAACAATATTATACCAATAAGCAATCAACAGCATCCCACTAGAAAATGAACAAAGGAACAAGAAAAAGTAAATCAGAAAAAAATGAAAAATCCCCAATAAATATTTAAAAAAATTTAGTCTCAGAAAAAATTCACCCAAAGAAATGAAGATAGAACGTTGATGACTTGCCATTTTTCTAACCCGAGGGAAGCTATTTTTAAATCACAGTATTCAGCACCGGGGTGAGTACAATTAAATTGATGCCCAGATACTGCTGATCGATACAAGCTTCTGCTAAGCACTTTGGCACAAGCATGAAGAGCCTGGAGAGCATTTTACACGTCGATGCGGTGGTTTGGAATCTATACTGAGGAACAAATTTAAGCCGTCCAAACGCCTGCGTAGACGATGTTTATTGCAGTGTTTCTTATAATAGTGATTCACACGGCATGATTTAAGTGTCAAACAATAGAAATATACTTAAATAATTTATGGCGTGGACGTGGAGGGAAGGCTGTACTGCCATTATACATATTGCTTTTAAACCTGTAGGAATGTGGGAGGGAGTTCATGATACAATTTAAACGAAAAAAAAGAGGTACAAAAGCATATGCCTCTTTAGCCAAATGATGTAAACATACGAAATAGCACACAGGAGAAGAGGACACATCAGACTTATGTTACCCTGTTCACCATCTCTGGACGGGGATTCGGGGTGAGGTGTGCTTTCTTTGTAAGACCTCATTGTCAATATGTCCGTCAGTAAAGTCACAGGCCAGAAGGTCTCCTACTCTGGGAGAAAGATCCACCTGAGACTCTGGTTATAGTTCTAAACTAGTGCTAACAGGACGTGATGGGAGCCATAGGTGTAACTTCAGGTATTCCAGTAGACATAATAACAAAAAGAAAAGGAAGCAGGTGAAGTTAATTGTAAAAATATATTTTATTAATCCAATATGCCTAATATTATTTCAAAGGCAATCAATTTTTTTAAATTGTGAATGAGATCTTTCGCATTTTTATTTTTGTAATAAATCTTTGGGCTTCAGCGTGCGTTTTATACTTACAGCGCATCTCCATGCAGACGAAGCACAGTTCAAGTGCTCAGCAGCCTCCTGTGGCCAGCGGCGGCTGTATCGGATGGCGCAGCTCTGAAAAGCTCTGGAACCTCCCCCAGAAACGCACACCTGTACCTCCTCTCTCAGGGCTGATGTCTGGGAGGCCAGAATAAGAACCCACATCGTAAGAGTTCCCCATGGTTTCACAATCAAAGAACACCCTGGGTAATCAATACCGCTTTGTAACTTACAGTTTAGATACTGGAATCAGTCCCGATAAAGAAGACTAATGTTCTCTTGAATTTTGGTCACTAAATGCTTAGGAGTGAAAACCCCACTTCTTCTGGTACATCTGCACAAGGCGTGAAAATCAGGTTGGGCTGGTGCCTCCTACACAGTCAGCCATCTGTTGGGCTCCCAAGGTGTTAACTGGAGTGGCTCCTTAGAGACTATTTAGTGACTGCCATTTCAGTTTTAGTTTTGAAAGATAGTTACAAGCTAGTATTACCCCAATCCTATATTTACAAAAGCCACACCTAAGTTAAAAATTAATTTAACTTATCTTGTAATTAAGTTCTTGAAGATGTCCTTTGCTTAATTTAACACAGATTGATCTTCCTACTCTCTTGGAGATCTTTGACATACAGCTTCTGGTATCATTGATTTGTTTAATTTGACTGCGATGTTTTCACTTTTGAACACTGCAAGTCTTGTGATTGGCCAAATCCTCTTTGCTTCGTAGCAAAATACAACAGCCCTGGGTTTTGACTCACCTTTAACAGCTCAGCAGAATGTTCCCGTACATTTCTGTGTATTAACCCACTGCCGACTTTGTTTTTCCTTTATCTTGCATTCATCTCAATCTACTTACTGATTTTACATTATGTACCTTTCATCTCAGCTGCCTCAAATCCTTTTTGGAACGAGTCAGTATTTTAACTAATTAATTGATTCGAGTCAGTATTTTAATTAATTAATTGATTCCATTTTGGTATCATCCAAAAAGTGAAGCTGTGAGTACCCATTAAGCATGCTGAGCTATGAGATAGTTCATAAATTTCATTTCTGAGAAGTGAGTCATGCAGGTTTCAAGTGATGGCTTAGAGAAACTTACATCATCCAGCAGGAGGAAGGCAGTTGGCCAATGGATTACAAACACATATTTGTCTACAAGGATTTCTCCATTCTTGCTTGATGTCCCCAGAGCTTGAGGGCACATTGTACTGTGTTCCACATTGTAATTGCTTTGCTGGTTTGGAAAGAACCTTGCCTCATTGGTACAACTTCTCTCTTCAGTAAGTATGCTGGATGTCGCTTGTCCTCGGAAATTCTCTCATCTCACCATCAGGAGACCTCGTGGTGTTGATTTAAATGTTTTCTTTTTTTTTTTTTCTTAACTGAAAACACTTTGAACAATCAATAAAAAAATAATTCCCTGGAAGTTGTGGTAAAAATGTTCTTTGTTAAGTGATTCCTAAATCGGGGCCTTTTATTAACTGTCTGAAAATAACGCGGTTTTCCTGGTCACTGTATGCAGTTCTACTGACATTCAGGGAAAAATTAAAATGAAGTAAAGTGCAGCTTCAGCTCACAAACGCAACTTGAAAAGGTCAAACCGTTTGCTGGGGAGTTTAGTCTAAACCTGGAACGCAGTTCACTTGATCCAGATGGAATTCCTACAATCCAAAGGAGGGGAAGAATCTTCCATTACGATGTTCAAACTGATGATAAATTTTACATAAATCAGGTGTGTCAAATGAGGTGTGATGGCAGATATGATGAATATTGTGAATTTCCTTCCACTCATGCACTTCATTCTTATAAGTCAATGGGGTGTTCATCCAACAATACTCAACAAACAAACACGGTTGAGCAGGTCTACGTCCTCACCGTTAAGAACACGGGGGTAAGCCAGCCGTGGCACTTGACCAGAGGAGCCAGGCTTTCTCAGCCTCAGTACTATTGACATCCTGGAGTGGTCAATTCTTTGTTGTGGGGACTGTCCTGTGCATTGTAGATGGTTCAGCAGCATCCCTGGCCGCCACCCACGCAATGCCAGTAGCACAATGGATGGTAACAGAGTGGCCAGTCATGACAACCAAAAACGTCTCCAGACATTCCAAAAGTGCCCTGGAAGACAAATTGCCCCAGTTGATGATCCTGGGTCTGATGTGGATGAGACGAGTAAACAGATAATTCCTGAAGCCCAGTGTGAGGACAGTGTTCGGTGCTGTGTGAGCATATAGGAAGGACATCCAACCCTACGGGTGAGGTGGGTGGGGCAGGAAGACTTCCCCAGCTAGTGATGCTTATGTGGAGTCCCAGAAGATGTAACTAGGTGGCCATCGGGGGCAGGAGTCCGTGGAGGACGTCAGAGGCCAAGGAGCAGAGCACCGCATCACTGGCTCCGTCTTGGAGTGAGTGGGGGAAGGGCAGCTGGCATCTCTGTCGCCCTCTCCAAGATGAGGGCTGGGAGGGAGGAAGAGATCCGTAGGCTGGAGCAGGAAGAAGACTAGAAGAATTTTTCTTTCTAGTCTCTGCCACGTGCACAAGCACACGCACACACACATACAGCACCATGCACCAACCAGGGCTCCAGTGAACCCAACAAATACAGGCTCCTGTAATCTGTGAGGAAGCTTTAGTTTGCACATTCCTGCAAGGAGGACTCGCACCCCTACCTCCAGGTCTGTTGAAAAACGCAGCCGGGGTGCGAGGCGTGCAGCGTGGCCCCCGCGAGGCAGGGCAGCTGCTTTATAACCCGATCCCTTTGCTCTTTTGAATGCAGAGAGGCATCCTTTGACCTTGGTCATGACTCGGTATTTCTGTTTTCTTCTATGCCACCTCATTAAAAATAAACAAAAAAAAATAAGAATGGAGAAGTCACGAGGAGCCTAGCTAATGGTGAAATTCAGGTGAAAACGGCACCGTGCACCTGTTGGTGGGAGACCTCCGCCCCCGAGGCGGCACAGCGGGCACCTGTTCTGAGAGCAGCTGAGGCCGCCACACAGCCCTCAGTGGACGGGACGGCGGTGTCCCCGTCTTCGAGGTACCCACTATGCTGTTCAGCAGTGGGAACAGACAGGCTGAGGGGAGCCCAGCCGGGTGTGGGGGGAGTATTTATCCAGGTGGGAGCTCCCATATTGTTAGAAGAATGGGCACGACTCCCAGGTTCCGCCTGCCTTGTAGGCCTCCTTTGGGAAGGGGTATAAGGAAATCAGTGTTCACAGAAACACCCACACACCAGAGCCGTGGGCCGGGGCATTGTCAAGAGCATGCTCTGCCCTCCACACAGTCATGCCTGGCATTCGGAGCTTCCTGTGACAACAGATTAATCCTCTCCAAACAGTATTCATCTCCAGCATCTGTCTCAGACAGACATGAGCATCTTTGGCGTTACGCAAAACCTATTATACTTCCAGGGAGATGAAGCTCCGAGCCGCAGCGTCGGAATCGCGCCGTGATGGAACCGCAAACTCTATTTTTGCTCGGGGTGAAATAAATCTTGTGTCAGTCACAGATAATTATAGTCTGGAATATTACAAGAAAATTAAAATGTGTAAAATGTCTCTCTCATTTCAAATAAATGTCAGAAACCGCATATACACCTCGGTGACTAGACTTCAGGATCAAACTGAAGCAGATACTCGCTCTCTGCCCAGAGTCAAGCCCACCCCTTTAGGCTTCACCGGTGCCACTTTTGCAGGGAGAGGTGTTTGAAAGTTTCCAGCATTTGGCTCCTGCAAAGCTACCCTTGAGACGAGGAGGGCACAGCACGGAGAACACAGCAGTCACACAAGTCACTTCAAAAGTGACAGCGTTCACACAAGTCATGTTGCAATTCAAGACACAGGTCAGTTGATAGTTTCCAGAAAAACTGTGTCATTCAACCAAATAGAAGCAATCTCTTTTTCAACCTGTTTGAAGAGGTCAATACAGTTAACCACAAGCCTGGAAAATTACACCCCAATGCACCCTTGGTGTCCCCGAGGCCAAAATAAAGAACATTTGCTGAACACAACCTTGTCCCCACAAGGACAGTCTCTAGATCGCTACTTCTGGCCAGGTTCCTAGGCCACAGGGTCCCTCTCCCCGAGGGACTGAGCCCCCCTCTCTGAAACTCTATCCCTTCTTCTAATGGCTACAAAGGAAAACGTGACTTTTTCTGGAGTTGGAGAGGTAGGCTGCTGGAGAGGAGCAGGCCCAGGTGTGGGGAGCAGAGGCTGTGGGCTCCACTTCTAGGTGTGTCAGCAACACTTTGGACCAGTGACTCGGGCAGCAGGACCACACGTCCTGGTCTAATAAAATGGGGGTTCAACTAAGTACTCCTCCTGCTCTAACAGCCACAGTTCCAGGGGCTTTGCCATCATTCAGTCTTGTCTATAAAGACACTAACATCTCTACAGCAACTCTGATGCTGGGAGAGAGGGGCGACAGAATTCACTAGATGAGAAGGGCTGCCACTGAGAGGGGTGGTGCAAGGGGGCGCTGGGAGAAAGGGTGCGCCTCCAATGTCCTCTGCTTGTGGTTTTGCCTGTGGTGCTCCCCATTGTCAGCCACATCCCCCCACCCTACCCCCCAAAATATATGCATATACCTAGAGAGAATATAGCTAGATGTATCGTGATAGATAGATGATGGATAGTAGATAAATAGATGACAGATAAGATAGATAGACAGATGATAGGAGATAGATTAGGTGGATAGATAATAGATAGATAGACGATAGATGCATGGAGCTTAAATGAGAGGCTTTCAAAAGTTGAGAGGGAGCAGGGATATTTCAGACCTTAATGGAGACTTTCACGTAACACCTATCTCAAATAAAAACAGTTTATCTTGTTTCCTGGCATTAACTGCCAGAAATCAAGTATAAGTTGTCAGCTTCTGTTCATCCGGGGAGAGGGGAGTCACCTAGAATCCAAGCTGATGAGGGATGTTACGAGGAATGTGTCTTCACGCCGGTTGCTGTCACAGAGGCCTTCCGTTTGCCAGTGAGGAACCGTGAGTCAAACCAGAACCGATGGGAAGAAGCTACGGGGAAGCAGGTCTTCCCGACGACCAGAGCTGTCCAGCAATGGAATGTGCTGCTTCATAATGCGATGACTTTTCAGCTTCAGGAGAGCTTCCAGCAGGGGCTGCGTGCCAAAGGGCTGTCGGGAGGCCGGGATGTGGGAGGGAGGGTCTGACCCATCTCCACAAGCTCTTCTAGGACCGGTCTAATATCTTAGTGAGTCTATGGCCCTGCTGGTCAATAGGGTCTTAACTGCTAGTTTTCCTGCCTCCCTTCCAAACTGGAGGCTTCTGAACAACCCACGGAAACAGTCCTGACTGGAGACTGGGAAGGTGCAAAAAATGACCCAAAAAAGTGAGCTGGACAAGGATAGAGAGTCATAGATGCTGAGAAAGAGCACTGCCGAGCCCTGTTACTCAAAAAAAGAAAAACAAAAACAAAGTAATTGGAGATTTGTGCCGGAGCCTGGAATGCGTGAGAACAAAAGCAATCTTAGCGCTGTTGTCAGCGCTGGTCCGCTCGGGCCTCTCGTGTGAGAGACAGGTGCGGAGGAAGAGCAGGACTGAAGCATCTCGAAGGCTCACTGAGATGTTTGGACCTTTCTGTCGGCAGAAGAGCCAGTTAAGCATTTACAGTCATAGAGCATAGACAGGGCCAATGCAGGCAAATAAGACCTCGCTGCCCCCATCTTCACAGAAGGATGGTGAAGAAAAAGAATTTAAACCACAGCAGAAAAGTCTCGCTATCGAAGAGCCCTCTTACTCAGGTCAGTGAGACCTGGAAACGGGCCCCCAGTGGGTCTGAGGGCATCAACCCCTCGCCTTCCACCCCAGAGCAGCACATCGTCATCGCCCACACTCTTTGACCGCCTCCCTGGTTTCTGTCTAACCAAAGACCACGACCTCAAACTAAGAGCACTTTGTGGAGGTCACAGATATTCCATTTTGGCTTCAATTCGGTGATTTTAGAAAAATATATAGATTCCAGTTTTCAATTATTCCCCAGATTTTCAAGCTTAAATTTCAGAAATGCACATTCAGACACTTATATCTCAGACATTCTTTAAAAATGCACTGCGAATTCTGGTCTTGGCTCAGGTGTGTGTCGTGAAAGTGTCCTTCTGCCATCTGCCAGCTCTCTTCCAAGACAAGCCTAAGCAGAGGCTCGCTAATGTGGCACTGAGTCATGCCAGCGCATGCTGACTCCTTTCTGCAGACACCTCCAGAGACAGAAAACACTGTTTTCCTGCTTCATTGATGGTATGTGTTCAATAGGATTGACTGCGTGAATAAAAGAACATCCATGTTCGTAGACTAAGCCATTCTAAACAATGAAAAGCTAACATTTGTAAGTGGTTTCGAACCTCAGCATCAACGTTAGAACAAAAACGTTCATCATTGGTGTGCCACTTGGTTTTGATGCCCCAAACTCCCTCACAAATATCTGAAGGAGGAGAGCGCCAAGTGGTTACTGGAAGGAAGAGCGGCAGCTGGGGGGGGGTTGGGGACAGGCCTGCTCCTCTCTGTTCAAGATTCCACATCGCCCTCACTAAAGTTTCAAATGGCACAGATAGCGCTCAAAGGAGCCTTGAATTAACAACCACAAAAGAAGCCTGAAGGAGGAAATGTGACCCACGATCAGGTCTCTCGTTCTCTCCATCACCGTGTTCAAACTTTAAGAAGAGTTACTGCAGCAATGCACATTATCTTTTTCTTTTTAGTTAGGAACCTAAATGCACGTTTAAATATGGTTCAAATGTCCATCACTATACAGTGAATGGTTTTGAGTTCTGCATCTAGAGTTGTCGGCTGTTCAGCAGAGGACTTGGAGAGATGAAGCGTCTTGCCCGAGGTCACGGGGCAGATTGGCATCAAGACCGGGGCTGCAGGAAGCTCTCTCCCTTCCGATGTGCTGTGTTCCCTCCTGGGCCCTCTGGACCCTCGGATTAGACGGGGGCGTGCTCGGTCACTTCAAGCCAGGATTGCCCGTGCGAACTTTGGAATAAGTTCCTCTGGGGCAACCACAACCACAACAACTGGGTCCATATCTTGTCTGGCATCAGTTGGTTGTACAGAGAGCTGAAAATAACAGCTGTCAGATTTCCCGGTAAACGTCCAACTCAGGAGGAAACACCTAGGGTCTTCGTCTCTGGGTTTCTACAGGGTAGAATAACATTAATTTTCACAGAGCTTATATCACGACATCCCACAGGGCCGGGCAGGATAGCTACGTGCCAGGGTACACTCTGAGTAGTCCCTTGTTTTAGAACAATTTTACGAGGTGTATTTATTCATTGTATTCTGGTAACTTCCCAAGTTAGCCCAGGTCATTAAGTGAGCAGTGGGAACTGAACGCAGTCAGTCTGCCGGACTCCTCCTCTTTGATCACCTGTCCTAGCCCTGTGGGGCTCCGTCACGTTCTCCGATTGTCTCTGCTTCTAACTTCTGGCAGCTGTGAGTTTCAGACTATGGAAGAGACTGGCACAGAGCCCGACAGTGCCAGCAATCAAAAGAGGCGGATCTGACGGGAGTCAAATCCCACCGCTGGTGCCACCTTGAGAGGTCACCTGCCCCTGTGGCCTCGAGTTTCTCATCTGTAGAGTAGAGGTTACGTTGGAGTCTGTGTTGTGTGGTTGTTGTGAGAATTAAATCGAATTGAAGCCGTAAAGATCTTAGAATGACCCCTATCACCTACTAACCACACAACAAATGTTAGATATTTATGTTATTGTGGGGTTGTTTTCCTCAAAGAGCTTCTATTCTTGCTGGAAGACAAGACTAACACATCAGACAACAAGAGAAAATACGAGAAAGGACATAAAGCTATGACACAGACTATGCCTGTTTTGTGGGTCAGAGGAGAGGAGAGGGCTGTGTGTAGAAGGACCGGGGAGGGGCGCTTCCCACTGATGCACAAACACTTTAAGGGCCTGAATCTCATGAATGAGAAATGAATGCATGAGCCGTCATAAGAGGGGTAAATACGTGACTGAAAGAGAAGACACTGAGCCCAGATCTCAGAGGAAGGTCTTGACCGAGTGGAGACGAGAAAGGAGCACATTCCGAGCCGGGAGGCCCCAAGTTCTATGGGGCCTGGGGTATGGGCAGGAGAAGTAGCTTTCGGAGGGCCCTTTGGGACTGGGCAAGCTACTAGAGAAACATCTGGGTCTGGTCCAGTTTAGGTCTCCTCATTTTCAGAGATGTGAAAGACTAGGAGATTCCAAAAAAAACTAAAATGAGGGCAAAAGACTCTGTAGAGTCACTGAGACAGTTGGGGTGTTCTGTCCACAGAGGGGCAGACTCACGCACTATATTCAATGCCCAGAGTAGGGATCTCATGAACTAGCTTCCGGGTCCCCAGGAGACTGAGCAAGAAAACAGTTTGTATTTCAATAACAGGTAATAAGGGCAGACAGATACAGAGATGACTGAGGATTTGTGTTTTCACATTTGAGGATAGGCCAGGCAGTTGAATGAAAGGGAACAGGAATTTCCTGCCCCCTCCACCTGCCAGCCTTTGGGGGCTGAAATCGCCCCACTGGTTTTCGACACTGAAAAGTCCAAGCACGGGGGAAGAGGCCCCACTGTGATTCATTACTGCCATCGCACTCTGACGCGAATGAGACCAGACACCACAGGAAGGAGACTCACAAATGGAAGGTTCCATCGGGAGAAGGAAGCGGAGCAGGTCCAGAGCATCCTCAGGTCAGAAACGGGGTTTGGAGGTAAGTGTTGGGGGGAGAATTGTGCAGGAGGGAACGAGAGAAGGTGACTGACAAGAAGATAGATGTTGAAGTGATGCTGAGGAGAAACCCCGTTCTCTGGTAACCAACAGCCAGTTATGCATCAGGCTTCCAAAAGTTTTGTGTCTTTAATTCTGGTGAAGTAAACACCATTTGAATATCTCCTGTGACTCTGAGTTTTACACAATGCCTCCTTCCGCGTGGTCATCAAGAGAGCAAAAGGATATACTACCGTCCCTTGTTTTTCAGAGGCAGAAGCTGACCTCAGAGCAGCCTGGGACGTTGCTCAAAGTCCCACAACCAGGACTGAAGGAGCTGGAGTGGTCTCTGGTCCAAGTTCAGTGCTTTCTCTGGCCTCAACCATCACAAAATCACAGGAAGGAAGAAAGAGATCTCTTTAAGAGACGAACATTATCTTCTTTACCTGGTTTCTCTGTTACAAAGCTCAATTGCTTGGTTTTTCAGTAGGAGAGTTGCCTTGACACACACATGGTGGTGAGAAAACTGTTCAGGAGCACTTTGATCACACTCAGATAAATTGCACTGTGGTCACAAATGAAGTAGCTACATCTGCTCTATTTTCTAAGATTCTGAAAGAAGATGCACTGTGAGGATTAGGCAAGATACTGGCAGAGCACTCAGAACAGGCCTGGGGGCGTGAGTACCTGATCGGTGGCAGCCGTTACTACTGAGGAGCTCAGAATAATCCCCCCGGGGGGCAATTCCGAGGGAAGAGGCACTTCCTTCCAACCTGTGTTGAAGTGGTTGATCACGTTCAACACGGCAATGGGGCAGGTGTACGTGCAACTGTCGATGCTCTGTGTGCCTCCCCTTGATTGTGCCAGAGACCCTGGTAAGTTCACCAGCCCACCTGATCATCAGAAATCAGCAAGTTAGACTGTGAAGGCTAAGCTGTTTCATTTGAAAAGTAGAGTTAGTTTGAGTTGACGTATAAGACTGGACCACGTCTTTTATAAATCAGGAACAAGGCATTCAGTAAAGATGGTCAACAGCTAAAATGTCATATTTCACTTTCCTGCTCCCCGCCTTCTTTCTGCATCCAGCTCCATTTTCCGCCAATGTCCGTGCTCAGGGCCTCTCTGCGCTGGGTCCCGTCCAGGCTGCTCCTCCTTCCAGGTGAGTAGTTAGGATCTAAACTCCCATCTCTGGGCCTTCCTCCACTTCTTTCTCTAGTGTCCTCCTGGGAGCTCCCTCAAAGGAAATACATCTGATGTATAAGTTTCACCAATATGTTAACAACTGACACTTTCGTGGATTATCCTTCCCCGTTTGTATCTCTCAGGATGATGTGAGAGAGATTAGCAGCTCTCTAATAACGAGCTTATGGACAGAGAAGCAGAGAGCTATTTGAGATGGGGAAGCTCCCTCACAGTTTCAAACCCCACTGCCTAGCCGCCTAGACCTGTGCCCAGGCTGGGTAACGAAGTCTCCCAGACCTGCACTGCCCAACACTGGAGCCGCTGATCACACATGACTATTTAAACTCACATTTAAATTGAATAAAATTAAAAATTTTAGTTTCTCGGTCACACTAGCCACATTTCCAGTGTTCGATAGTCATGCAGCCAGTAGCTACCATATTGGACAGATTTAGAACATTTCCATCATTGCAGAAAATTCTGTTGCACTGATAGGTAATATTGATCCAGAGAACCAATCAACTGGAGTCTATTTAGTATGTAGTGTTCAATGACCAGTACTCATTTAGGTAGGGCCCTGGGTCATCCTACAGGAGTTTACTTCCACCAAAATTTGCTGTCCGACAAAATTTGTTGAATGACACAATCAGCTTCATAGATCCCATAGATACCGATAGACACACCCAAGGAGTCTAGATCATTTATAGATATCACAAACCAAAGGCCATGCATTTAAGGAGATTTGTGAGAAGCAGCTAATCTCCTGGAGTCGATCTGTCAATCTGAGGTTGTTTTGTCTGCGGCAAGCTGTGGGTGGAGTCTCCAGGACCTGAAAGGCGAACCTCTGACAAAAGCCCAAAGACGGCTCCATTTCCAGCCTCGTTCCGCTCGGACCGAGTTCTGGTTCATTACCCATGAAACGTTTCAGTAACAGAAAGTGAGCGGCGTGCGGTAAACAAGCCAGGAGTGTTCTTGCCTTCGCTCGCGTTGACAAGAGCGACAGCTCCAGGCGGAACCCTAGTTCTGAGACATTCAGAGAGTAAATGACGATGTCAAGGGGTGGCCACACTTTTGTGACATGGGGAACAGGGCAACCAGACTCCTAAAATAATTTTTATTCTAAGTATGTAAGCGTCGTGGCCTTAGGTGCCATTCTCTCTGGGGCTAGACGACCACAGGGTATAAGCCATTTGATTGACAGTTGGAAGGCGCTCAGGAAAAATCTGATTCAGCCCTTTCCTTCCATGCAGGTCAAGGATCATGATCCCATAAGTAAACCGAGGTTCTGAACATCTTGGCGACTCGGCCCAGAGGCTATCTAGCTTACAATCTTGCGAGGGGGAGCTGGGACCTGCCGTGTAATGTAAATGACCACTGTCCTGTCTGTGCCTCCATAGGAAGCACTTCCAAGGGACATTCCAGGCATCCCATTCTAAAGGAGAGGAGAGGACCGTTGGTTCAAGATGGCCAACTGAGCCCGCTCGTCTCCATGCCCTCCTTCCCAAGCTCACTTTGAAACAAAATTATAAGGGGCATCGTTACAGACCAGCAATTGCTGATAAAATTTTGGAAAACAGGAAGCATGAGCAACCAGCCTGACAAGAAGAGAACAGAGGAAACCGCAGAGCGTGGATGCTAGAGATGAACGCACATCGCCAGAAAGGAGGTCTCCCTAAGATCCAGATACAAAGGGAGTCAACATATGGAAGTCCAGGGCTGGGCTGTGGGGCGGTCGAGGTCAGTTACTGGTAACCGCATTCAGAGCGCCTCACTGTAACTTAGTAGGAAGCAGTTTCATTTTTCTCAGGGTAAAGTGAAGGACCAGCTTCTAAAGGAAAGGATGCGATCTGCCTGGGGAGGATGGTACTGAGAAGGAAAGTCGGAGCAGCATGCACAGCCCACCACACCTGCGGGAAGGAACGCGGCAGGCGGCTCTGCCTGGCAGCGAAGCACACCCTCTGTTTTCACGCAGCCCTGCCACGCAGCGAGGAGGCCTGCTGGGCAAGAGACCCCACGCTGGGAAAGGGGCCCAGGGCAGCTCCCTACAGTGAAAGAAATAATCCCTTCACTCGCAAACGTGAACCCCAAACCAAGATCGCAGGGCATTTTGGCAAAAACAAGAGCGTGAGAGAAGAGCAAGATGAACAGAGACTCATCATGAGAAAACAGAGAGAATTCAGAGGGTAAAAAGGAACTTTAGAAAACTCTAATGCATTCCCAGGGATAGTAGAGAAGATATGGTGTCCCCAAAGCAACAGGCTCCCCCAAAAAAGAAACAGAAATTAGAAAGTGTTCTTTGATCTTAAAATGCCCACGAACTAAAACTCTCTGTGGATGGGTTGATAATCGATCACGGCAGAAGACTAAATCGACTGACACTACAGAAGATGAAGTTGAAACATCTCCCAGAAGGTGGTAGAAAAAAAGAACAAGAGCCAGATGGAAAATATGACAGAAAACTTGAGAGAACAGACCAAGGATCCTGGTGTCCATCTAATGGGCATTCTGATTGAGGCGACGGGAGAAGAGGCAGCAGGAAGGCAGGGCCATCAGGAGCGCCCAGACCTGGAGAAAAGCCAGAGGCTCAGTGTAAAGGGGCCACAAATGGCCAGACGGGATGAATTCTTCAGAGTCCCGAGTCTACATTCCTCCTTTGAAATAGAGAAACTCTGGGAACAAAAAGCTCCTAGCAAGATTAAGTAGCGAGAATAAGGCCATCAGACTTCTTACCGGCACCTCTGGAGCAGACGCCGGAATCAAGGTCGTCAGAGGCAGGAAGATTTTTGAAACTGAAATTCTTTACGTAGCCAAACCACTAACCAAACATGAGGAAAAATACAGCCATTTTCAAAATTCAGGAAATTTAATATTATGAAAAAAATTGGGGAGGGGAGAGTTAATTTACAAAATGAGAAAAGAGACTAAGAGGAATCAAAGAGATACAAGACAGAAACACCGGGGCATAACTTAAATGACCCGAAGACCACTTGATAGAAACCGTTAACGATTCATTAGATCTTGATGCTGATAAAAGTGTCTAAAATAAACAGGATTTACACAACCTTTACCCTGGGAATGCTGTCTTTTGGCGTTCTATTGTTAGAAACATCTTGTAGTCAAACGTGAATAGTTAACAAAAAATAATGTAAACGTCATGCCCACCATTGTCCCTGTCTGTATCTTCACACATTCGGTCCTCACAATAACTCTACAGAAAGTGCTGTTTTTATCTCCACTTTGCAGACGAGGGAACTGAGGCGCCCCTGTCTTCGTTTGGTTGGGCTGCTCTAACAAAGTACCACAGACTGTGTGGCTTACAAACGAACACGTATTTCTCACAGTTTGGAGGCTGGGAAGTCCAAGATCGAGCACTGGCAGCTTCTGCGTCTGGTGAGAGCTGCCTTTCTGGGTCACGGACGGCCATCCTCATGTTCCATCCTCACAGGGTGGAAGGGGTGAAAGAGCTCTCTGGGGCCTCCTTCATAAGGGCACTAATTTCATTCACGAGGGCTCCACCGTCCACCTCTCAAAGGCCCCGCCTCCTAACACCATCACACTGGGGATTAGGTGTCAATCTATGAATTTTGGGGGGACACAAACATTCAGTCTATGGCCACCACCATGTTTACTAACTTGTCCAAAAATCAAACAATCAGTAACTTAGATGTGCTCATCTTACTGTCTAAAGTTGATCAGGCTTTTGACATCATCACTTTCCAAAGACTTCCCTTGTTAAGAACGTTGTTGAGCTCCATCCACCATCCCCACCCTCCAAATCAACCATCTCAGCCCACCAGCCTGGTTTGACAGGCTAATCGCTCCCTCCTTCTGGACACTTGACTCAGTAGGCTTCCAGGACCCCACACTCCGAACCACTCTCACCGGTCACTCCTGCCCAGTCTCTATTTCTCTCCCCTCTCTCCTGGAGAGAGCCCTCTGGTCCTAACTATGGAGTGGCCCAGGGCCCAGCCCTCTTCTCATCCATCTACATCCACTCATTTAGTGAGACTGGTAACCTCATCTAGTCTTTAATATCATTGATCAGATTTTAGAGCTCCAGTGTCATCTCTTTTCCAAGCTCCACACCTGTAAGTCCAGTTGCCTACTCAACCTAATAGAGATTTCACACTCAACAAGTCCAAAACTCTACTTCTAGTCTTACCTCCATCGTGCCTTCTCTGTCTGCTCCTTTCCTAATCTCAGTCGATGGCAACCCGTCATTGCTGGTACCCATCCCACCAGGGAGTCCTGCCGGCTCCACCTGCATAAGCTCACCGTCTCTGCTGTTCTACCTAGTCTGAGCCGTCGTCTCTTACCTGAGCTGATCTCCTAACAACCACCCCCATCTCTACTTCTTGCTCCCCGTAGTCTATTCTGAAACCAACAGTCAACACTGGCCCCTTCTTAAAACCCGAGTCACGTCATGTACTCCTCTGCTTAGAGCCCTCTTTCCATTTCACTCTGTGGAGATGCCAAGGACCTACAAGATCTGCTTCCCCCCTCCCCCTCGGACATGATCCCCTCCTCTTCTCTCTCACTCCAGCTGCACCAGCTTCCTTCTGTTCCTTTAACTGGCCCAACCTTAGGGCTTCTGCCATTCTCCTTACCTGGAACATTCTTCACCCAGATATCTACTCAGCCAGCTCCTTCACTTCCTGCAAACCTGGGCTCAGATGTCCCCTTTTCAACGGGGCCTCTCCTACCCACCCTGTTTAATACGGCAACAGCCCCCTTGTCATGCTCTACGTTTCTTTCTATAGCACTCACCACCATCCAATATGCCAAATGACTCGCTCACTTCTAATGTACATTGATTTATTGTCTGTTCCATCCCCTCCCTTCCCAGAACGTCGGCTCCTGAAGAGCCAGAATCTTTGCCAGATGGACCCAGCATTCCTGGGACACTGTCTGGCAGGTAGTAGACGTCCAAAAAACACTTTTGGTGAGTGAATGACCCTCATTGGTCTCCATGAGCCAGCCTCCGAGGCCAATGGGATGGAGTGAGATAGATGATCTCGACCTGGGTGAGGATGAGGACGGAATGTCCCGCTCCAATGGGCCGAGGGGTGAGAAGAACCTAGAGGACCGTTCCAACCGTGAGGCGAGGCCGCAGGAATGAGGGCATGAGTGTCCACCCATGATCCCAGCAGTTCAGATGCGGGGGTGGGAGGGGGTCGTTTGCTCACGATGCTTTACAGTCAGATGGAACGTCTGGAAGGATCCCTACAGAGCTGTGATCAGAAGCGCTCTCTGGGATACAGGATTAGGAAAAGTGGAGGAAAAACAGTCTCATATCTCTCAACTCGGTATTTTTACAATGAGCAGGAATTATACCTGAAATTACTTGTTTTTCAAAGCCTGTTGTGGGAGGAGGGCTGAAGGCCAAGGATCTGAATCCAAGCCACCCCATTTCCTCCTTCAGGGGGTGTCAGGAAGTGGGTACACTGCCAGGTCCCCCCTCTCCCCCCGGATTAAGTGGAGGTGAGAACTGAAGTCTCTGAGATACCCACAGAGGCATCTCCAGCCCCACCAGACGGAAGTGCCGGAATCTCTCGAGGGGATTCGTTCTTTCCAGACTGGAAGCGTGCAGAATCAGGGCCTTGGGGACTCCCAGAGAGTGTGGATAGAGCTGCACAGAGGACGCGCTCCAGACAGTAGCCTTGGCTGGAACTCCCACCCGGGTCTCCCTGGCTTTTTCCCATCTGCTGGTTCCACAGTCACTCACAGCAACTGCAAATCTTCAAATTCCTATTTCACGTCTTCCGTTCAGAAAGAAATCGTGTTTGCTAATCTTCTCCATAAACATGTATTACAATCTTGGGATTTTATCAAACCATGTACACAAAGTAATTACAGAAAGAATAGTGCATTATTTGCATATCTAGTATTTAAAGGGTTACTTATGTAATTATTGAGTGTAACTTAGAATAAGCTGTTTGATTCCCTTTCATCGTGAGCCAAACATTGGGCTTTGAAAGGAATTCCTTTAAACTTCAATAATATAAAGGCACATGGTAATGTTAAGTTACAACTCTAGCTTAAATGAGTCAGACATGAAAGTATTTACGACTGGCATTCTACGAGCAAGTCAACTTTGGACACTTTTTTTAAAAGAAGGCAAGTATCTATTGCTCTTGCTAGACACGAGGATGTGATCTCAATCAGAAATTCTTGTCCCTTCGTTGTAGACAGCGTCCAGTCCGCCCGAACTTGTGTTGTTTTAAGCTCCCAGCATAACAAACCTCACTGTGCCGCCAGTGCCTGAAACAAGTAAAAGCAATTCCTTCACCATCGTCTGCCAGACACTTGCCTTCCGAAACGCATACAGAAAGGGGAGGTGGGGGAGAGAGAGAAAAGTGAAATGGAGGAGGCAGGGAAAAACATAAACCAGCACGTCTTGGTGGAAAGCACATGAAAGAGAGAAATGAATTGAATGTTATTTTTTCCCGATGAAAAAGCATACTGGGTCTCAGCCTTTTGCAAACTGGAGGCCAGGGGATCAGCACTTGTTCCCTGACAATGCAGCTGTGACTGCAAGGATCAGGCGAATCGGAAGGTACGTGGGCATTTATCAAAAAGGTGTTCGTAGGACTGCTTACCACGTTCTCTCAGCTAAACTCGACAGGCCGGAGCACGTTAGTCCAGAAATCCCTTCCACTGTCCATTTCATGACACCAAGAAGCTAGACCTGGGCTAATAGCTGAGCTTCACACACACACACACACACACACACACACACGCATACGCGCACGCACACACACACACACACATACACGCTGCTCTATTTAAAAGTTTTCAACAAGACCTTAAATCTCAGCGCTAAAGCGAGGAGCAAGGTTGAAAGGGACTCACCCTCAACTTTGATGTAAACAGCCAGCTTTTTGGAGGGCAGCCATATCTTTGATCCCACACGAACTGTTAAGAATCAAGTGTCTCAAATCCTGATCAGTTGAAGTAGAACAAATTCTACAGTTATTTCCAGTTTAACTTAGCTTGCAGGTGACTAATAGTGGGATAAAATGACAAGGAGCACGGTCTCAGGAATTCCTCAAGCTAACAAAGACATCTAAATAAATTAAATTAGTCCCAGTGTGTCGGAAAACTTGAAGCTATTTCCATGACATCCACTTGACATCTGGTAATAGCCTTTAATATTTTCAAAGTGTCTCCTCAGTGCCGTCGGCTGTGTTGCCTTCCCTTTCGACAAGTATGAAATCAGGTGTTATAAAAAGAACACAGAGCTGGGAATCGGGCCTCGCGTTCTAGACTCACGGCTAACTCCGTGGCCTTGGGGGAGTTCCTCTACCCATGAAATCAGAGGGTGAAACTGGAGGTTCTAAGACTCCTTGTAGCCCTAAAAGTTTAAAATTCTTCATCACCCAGCAAGTCCAGCCTTGTCTCCAGAGTGGACTGTAATCCTGTCGCCCTCTCCAAGGGGGAGACCTTCAAAGAAACGACCTCTGCCTGGGCTCCCAGTGGATACTCTGGCTGGGTCCTGGGCGTCGAGATGTTTGAAGAACTACGTAGGTGACTCTGATGTACAGTCAAGATGGAGAGCCGCTGGTTTAGAAGGTAAGAGCGGTGTGATTGTTAAAATCACAGAATCCGGAAACAATGATGAAATCAGAAAGGCCTTATTTCTCAGTCACCTGCTGGGGAGACAGCCCGGGCCCTCTGCAAGGCAAGGAGGATGGATAAGCAGAGTTTAGCATCCGAGTGGAGTTGGGCTGTCTGGAATCTCTCTCTTGTGGCAATAGACTTTCCTCAACGTCCCCTTGTGTGGTAGGGCCTAGAGGTGGGCACATGAGCCAGGACGGCCAATCTGTGTCGCTCATCTGCCTACACACAGCGAGGGGTTGGCCAAGGGGCAACCTAGGAAAGGTAAGTCATTTCACAGATTAATAGATTAATATGTATGACTTGATGAGAGGCACTCTCTCTCTTTCCCCATCAGGACCACTCTCCATACAGACTGTGTGAGTCCGGCCACTATTCCCGCCATAAAGAGAGAACAACTGTTTGAGAACAAATCCAAAATGGAAGAAGGCTGAGCCAATGGGTGGAGCTCTGCAAAGGTGATTTGCACACCTGCACCTGCTGTGCCTGCCCCACCTGCCAGTGAACTTGTCGATGCCTCCACAGATGCCTTCTCACACCTGAGATGACTCAGCTGGGCTCCTGTCGCCTGTACCTGAAGGTTGCCTGACGAGCAGCAGCCTGTCTGAGGAGCTCTGTCACACTCATGAGACGACAGGGAACAGCAGTGAGACCCCACCCGGGTGGTGGCACAGCCTGCGGATGCTGGGAGAGGTCAGGAGAAAAAGAAGATGGAGGGTGCGGACCAGAGGGAACCCCTCCGAGAGGGGAGGACTGAGAGGGCTTGGGGTGGGGAGGACACCTCAACACGGCCAGTCTTCTCTCCGACAGGCCCTGTGCTCACGCATCTCAGAACAAAAACCGCCTGTTTGTAATATTTTCTCTTCCCAGGACGGCTTCTGGGTGTGGGAGCTCAGTAAATGCTCGCTGCATGCACGGAGGAACGAACAAGAATGACTGAAACAGAGAAGGCATGAAGGAATAAATCAGCATCACGTGTACACATTTATGGTGCAAATAGATTCATTTTCTCGTTTTTGGAGAAAGGGAGCATATTAACCAATTGAGAAGAAAAATTACTCAAAGCTTAAAATGACAGAACTGCAGTGCTTCCATGTCCTAAGGCAGTCTGACCTGCCCCACCGAGGGTGATCCACGGAGCTGCGGCATCAACACCCCCAGGAGCTTGCTAGAACACGGAATCTAGGACCCCACTCCAGACCTGCTGAATCCTAATTTTCATTCTAACAAAATTCCCAGGTGATGCCCATGCACGTTAAAGACTGGGAAATGCCGCTCTACAAAATCCATATGGCCAAGCGCCTTGCCCAGAGAATTATGAACATGTACAGTAAAACCCTATTATCGTCAATTCCAAGGGGCAAAGAAATGATCCGTCTTTAGGTGGGGAAAATAGCACAGGATGTCAGCCCTGAAACTGGGTCGCCTTTGTGGGGACTTTGAGATTTGAATTCTGCAAGGAGGCATCGGGAGGCAGACATGGTGAAGCCTGCACTGCGCTGCCTACGTGAATACATCTCTGCCCTGGACCTTGAGCCGCCTCTCGAGTAGGTGTTAAACCCCGGAGCGGTCTCAAGCCCACAGGCCCTGCTCGGCAGCAGACGGCCCGCACAGACACAGCCAGTCCCGCCCAGAGCACCGCTGTTTCGAAGCCCCTCCCACAGAACAGTAATCCAGAGGCCACAGAAAACACAGCTCCTTACTGGACGCTGCCAAAGGGTTGAGGTCACCGCTGAACTGAAGGAGATACTGTGTCCCAGTGTGTTTGGAAGATAGCGATTCGGAGCTCGTGTGCCTTTTCCGACGGGATCCCAGTCAACAAATCCTCCCAGCACAAGATGCCAGCCCAGCACACGAGCACGACATCATCATCTAGGGAGGAGAAGGCGGGGGCACAAGAACCTAGGGCAGGGCGGGGCATGAGGGTGCCCCGGGAACAGGACGGCGAGGGGCTGCTGGAGAAGGTGCAGGCTGAGAAGGACCAGCTTGAGGAGTCCAAGGCTGAAGAGTGGAGGCGTCCAGGGAGCCAGGGGCACCCCGCAGGCAGAGTGTGGGACTCAGCAGCCGCTGGGGTCAGGGAGCAGGGAGGCCCAGAGGAAAAGGCCCCAGCAGGCGGCAGGCAAGAAGACAAAGTGCCCGGGAGCCGGGGCCAGGAGTCGGGTTGTCCCGCGAAGGAGCCTGTGCCGGGAGGAGGCTGAGTGTGGGCCCTGGAGGAGATGCTGCCAGACAGAAGGCAACGTCAAACTGCTAGGAAAGGTGACTAGGGAGAGCTGGGCGTCAATGAGCTCATGTCTCCTACCGAGGGCCTCCAGTAGGCTGTGGGGTCTGGCCCAGGAGCTCACCTCCACTATCGCGTTGTTCCTGTATGAAAAGCCACGGCTGCCCCACTCCAGAGGCAATGGCACATCTCCTAGCATGCCCCAGCCCGCCTCTGCCCCCAGCGGTCAAAAGCACGCCGTCGGTGCTGTTGGCTGAGCAGGGACGTAGCATCCTTCTCTTTCCAGCTGTTGAGATGTTTTCACGTGGGGCGCCGGGTGGGGAGGGGAGCAGATCCCTTCTCCACAGCTCAGAATCCATAGAAAGTCCCCTGCTTCAGGGCAGAGTGTGAGCAAAGCAAGGGCCGGGTATCGACAGGTCTCACCTCATCTCCCAGCCCTGTGACACCCCAAACACACTCACAGAGACACACACACACATGTGCTCACACATGTGTGCATACACATGCACACATACATACAGATGCCCACATACACGCCCCACACAGCACCATGACTCCGATCCCAGCCCAGCGCCAGCTCTCCGAGAACTGACTCAGGGGCATTTGGCCGCAAACGCAAGTCGAAGAACTCAAATCTCAGATGACAGTCCAAAGTAAACACAGGACAAGGCTGGCCGTGTGGGCCGGGTGAGAAGCGTGGGCAGGACGAGGCAGCCAGCAGGCCCCAGAACAGCCGAGATCCTCAAGGCAACACCCCATTTGTTTGTCTGAGAGTCTCAAAATATCACCCGAGCTGGCATGGTGCCCCCAGCTGCCAGGAGCGAGGAAATGTGGTTTCACCAAGCGGGCCAATGCACGGATATTTACTAGCCTTCTCCCTAGAGTCAAAAGGTGGACAGGATGCAGACCCTTGGGAGCTCCGGGTCTAAGAGAGAGATGAACTGACCCGGGACCCCCGGGGGGCGAGTGGTCTGAGCAAGAGGAAGCTCTGAGCATCGGCCTGAAGTCCCTCAGTCCTGGGCCTTCACCGTGGCCCCAGCCCTCATTAATGAGGCCACTCTTCGCAGCTCACTGAGCCGCTGTGTGCAGGTGTCTCCTCGTCTGGAACATTCGCAGAATGACAGGCCCTGGCAGGGCCGGGGTGAGGGTTGAATGAGAGGAGGGATTAGGCGCAGGGCCCAGAGCATAGTCAGGGCTCGGCCGACGGCGGCAGCTGCGATCGTGTTGTGTTGTCATAAAAAGGAGGACCAAGGAAGGGGAACCTGGGCAGGACCTGATGCCCAGGATCGGGAGATTCCAGCAGGGAAACTCCAGAGCCTTCCCCACGTCCTGGCTCCATTAGAGAGCACCGGAATCTGCCTCGAAAGAGATGAGTGGGCAGAGGGCTCTCTCAGGTCTAGATCCGCTCTGATGCCATCTCTGCCGCCTCTGACCCTCAAGGGGCTCCCGTTTCCACATCTCCAGTTTCAAAAGGCTGAACCAAATTCCAGCAGTTCTGGAAGGCCCCGTCCTCGTCGAAGACGTGACAAAACTACAGCGTTCTAATGACCTCCGCCTTGTCTGAGAGCACCAGGCGCCGGGTACCGTGCCGTGAAGGCCTTCATAGAGCCTGTCTTAGAAGAACAAAGATAATTTTAACTGATTTAATAAGGAAAGAAAAACATAACTAGCTTGAATTATTGATGCTTCCTTTCACCTTTTGCCAAGATCGACTTGAATTCATATGAAAGAAACATGTTGCTGATTGCGTAACAGACCTTGTATCTGCTTTATACTTAGCCATCCCTTTATTTTATTCATCAGAAGCAGGAAATGTAGAAAGGTGTTGAAATGATAAGTCTCTGAAAGGGTCACTGGGTTCGTCTAGAAGCTGATAGTCAGCATTAAAGCAGAAGTAAATAGATGTGCCTGAGTCGGGTATCACTGTAAAGGGCTGTGATATTTGCCGTGCGGTGGCTTTAAATGAAGCTGGATTATGTTGGGCACAAATTTTAAACAAAAGTCGCTGCTGCTGAGCCATCAGCTTGTTTCCTCCCCACCCCACCCCACGCCCCGCCCGCTCTGTTCTCCTGAGAACCAAACCACCAAGTCTCTAAGCACCCACAGCACTCGGCTCGCTTAGTGCCACTCCAGGAAGAATTGAGAGGGAGAGGCGGCGTCGCAGCCGTACACACAGCAGGCCTCCCAGGAACACGGCTACCTCACAAAGAAGGAAGACAGGAGACACGGCTGGGACCGGGGCATTTCTGAGGCAGCCACGGTACAAATTAGCCGTAAAGTGACGACGGAGTTCTAGTTGACTGACTGCTCAAGGCGGTGAGGGCCCAGTCAGGATGGGAGCCGGGTCCCGGGGCTTGGGAGGATCCCTGAGGACTGGCGACGTTTCACATCTTTAAGAAGACAAGACAGTTTTCATGGGAGAAGGGCAAGTTGCCTCGCCCTGGACGAGCTGGAGGAAGATGCTGCACGCAGGACGCTCCTTTCCTGGAAGAGACGCCCAACGCGCTCCATCCTTGATTCCTGAGCCCACTGGCGCGCGAAAGCCGCTCACAAAAAAAGTAGAAATAAACCATTTTGGTGGGAAACCAGGAAAATGCCAAGAATCAAACTTTGAAAACTGAACCAAAAAAGGGAAACATATAGTTCATAATCACCTGAGGGGTCAATTAGATTCTTTCATTTCCCGGGGAAATGTAGGCCGCAGCGTGGTTTTGCTGACGTGTGTGCTGTTTGGTTTGCTTGACTTTGGTTGGTTCCCAACGTTCCCCGTTTTTTCATACGCTTCACAGTGATTTCATGGAGAGGAGAACTCCGTGATTTTCCAGCATTTAGCTCCCTTCCTCTGGCTCAGGAGTGGCTGGCCAAACCCAGCTGTCACCTTTGATAGAAATAGAGCTCAGAGTCCCTGTGTTTGGACCAGAAGCCCCGGAGAGCAGATTTCAGGAGCGACAGGGATCTCCGTGGAGTCGCAGACCTCAGAGCTGGGGTTTGGCAGCCGCTGAGTCTGGGCAGAGCTGGAATGCAGAACACCTGTTGGAACTCTCAGTGCGCCAAGCCACTGATGCCCAACTCGAAGGCAACTGATCGTTTAGCATCATTGACACGTCTGGACGGTTCCGGCTTCGGGCAAGGCTGGATCCAGTTGCGGGAACTCTGGTGCTAACCCTCCGGTGCCTGAAAGGGGGCCTCTTCAGCCTCCACATCAAGACCCCTCATGGCTCTGGGCTCCCCTGGAGGTGCACAATGGCACCCCCATCCTTTCTCCACCCTTCTCCTCCCTCTGGTCTCTCCTGCACAAGTCGAGGAAGTTTCTTCTCAGAAGCCCCAGCAACCGGCTCCTTGCTCCTCACTGTCTCTTCCTCAGCAATCCTTGTGGCCCAGGGGAGGGGACGCTGCCAGATGGAGCCCACCACGGATCCTCCGCTCTCTCCTGGAGGTGGGGTGCAGTCAGCCCTCCCAGATCCTCTCAACACAAAATCTGGGTTTGGCTGCAGGGAGAAGCAGGCGGAGATGTCAAAGACTCCACCGCGGAGGGCTCCGTTGGCTCCAAAACACCTCGGGGGTTTCCGCTCAAGGCCGGCGCCATACTTGAAACCCCAACTTATTTTCGTTTTTGATAACTTCACTTTCCCGTCTCCAAGTCACCTTCCAAACTCAGGAAGGGAGGAAATCACACACTGGAGAGGGTCCGTGGCCCCCTTGAGGGCCTCCGCCCAGCTGCCCCGAGGCCCCCAGGGGCGGGAAGTAAGGCCGGCCTGGTGAGGGAGGTCGCGGAGGAAGCACAGGGCTCGCCCAGCCCAGCGCAACCTGGGAGCCCATGGTGTCCTGTGCCCCCCTGTCTCCCCACTCCCGGCCTCTTGATCCCACCTGAGTCACATTTAGAGTCAGCCTCAAGGCTCTATAAGGCGAGGGGTAATGAGCACACCATCTGGTGTGAGGGTCCTGGTGCTGAGGCTTACGAGCTGTGTGGCCTTGGCAGACTCACTCCAACATCCAGTGCCTCAGTTTCCCCACCTGCAAAATCAGCTAACATCAGTCCCTCTTTATACATCATGCCTCAACCCGGCATAAAGTAAGTCTTAAATAAATGTCGGCTTTTATGGAGACTCAGATCCTGAAATCACGTTGATTCATAGGTGATAAAAACCTGCGATGTCTCCTGTAAAATCAGGTTTATAGAGTGTGCCTCGCAGGCCCAGCGCCGCACCATGGGGCCCAAGGGATCTCATGGCCTCAGCCTGGGAAGCCATGGATTAGGAGCATCCTCAGTGGCCCCAGAAGGACTAGGGGCAACCTCACTTTACGGAATGTCTTCTGGGTGAGGGCTTAGAGACAGCTGACTTTATATCTCCTGGTACCTGACAAGCAGGGCCACAGGCAGGAGTAAAGAATCTTGAAGTCAGAGGCTGGGCTGGTGTGATGAACAGACGTGAGTCTCCACGGGTCTCCATCAGGAAGGTCTGAGATGGCAGCAGGGCAAGCACGACCACCGATTTATTTAACAGGAGAGCGTGAGGGGAAGGACACGACAAGTCTTGCAGTGCGCCCCTCAAAGCCGAGATGACAGATGTGGCATTCCTGAAGGAGGAGAGAATATTCAGAGAGCAGGCTGCACGCAGGGTGGGAGATGAATCAATGTCTCATGTATTTCCAGAAAACAGCAGCTTTTAGAAGAACTAGGGGCTGCAGCTAAAAAGCTACATTGCCTTTGCCAGCCCGAGCAAGCGGAGTGGTGGGAAACCTTGCTCTCATCCAAGGGCAAGCACAGTGTGCTTCTCTCCTGCCGGGTCTGGGGATGAAATGACCCGCGGCTGGGCTGGGAAGAGGATCAAGGGGAGCCAGGAGGCTGTCCTGCCTGGTACCGTGAGGTCAGCGCAGTGGGGCAGCTCCAAGGCTGCCTGTGGCCCCCTGCCACGGCTGCGCAGGCAGACCACCTACTTGTGTGTGCAAAGGGCCTCTCTGGTTCTGCTGCAGAAGGCGCAGGGCTTGGGGAGGACTCCGGGAATGTCTGGGGCCACCATCTTCTGGCCCCTCGGAGTTCTGGCCCATGGACTTCTGGGCTAGAAAAGGTGAGACCGCCAACTCTGGAGGCCAGAACTGGGCACATGACTGCTGCAACAGACACAGGTGGCAAAGGGCACTCACCCCTGCACAGGTTGCTGTCCTTGAGCTGTCTCCTCTAGGACAGCACAGAGACAGCGTGTCCCCATAGTGTCACCGCTCTCTCCAACTCGAGGGGAAATGCATGGTGGGTAATGTGTTCAGGCCAGACTGTAAGGAAACGGCATCCATCTTTCCGAAGTTGGATGTGCACTTTAGCCCAGCAAACACACAGCTGACTTGAAACGCAGGCCCGGAGCCGCAGCTGTGATCAAGGCAGACGTGGATGCCGGAACAGAACCAAAAACCTTGTTTCGTTAGACATCAAATTTTTATCGCGTCTGGAATCCGAGTATCACAAAATGAAAGTTATTCTGAGACTCCATCAGTATGAAACAAAAGAGATTTATGAAAGAGTTTCTGCGATTTCCTCTCGACTGAAGGATTAAAAGGAAAGAGAAAAATAATGTGAGTTGAGTAATCCAGAGTCGATCCTTGGAAACGGGAGAACTCAAGCCAGGTCTTCAAAAATGAGCCAGGAGGGGCCCGGCCCCGTGGCCCAGTGGTTAGGTTCGCTCGCTCCGCTTCAGCGGCCCAGGGTTTCACTGGTTTGGATCCTGGGCGCGACATGACATTGCTCGTCAGGCCACCTTGAGGCAGCGTCCCACACAGCACAGCCAGAGGCACTCACAACTAGAACATACAACTATGTACTGGGGGGCTTTGGGGAGAAGAAGAAGGGAAAAAAAAGATTAGCAACAGATGTTAGCTCAAGCGCCAATCTTAAACAATAAAAGAAAAGCCAGGAGACAGGGCAGCAGGACTCCTAGGACTTATTCATAGAAAATAAGAAAACATAACATGCCTATTATTAAAACAAATACTGGTGCCTGAGTCTGGGGTGAAGGTCGGGAGGTGTTGGTTGAAGGATTTGCAAGAACAAAAATTCTCTTCTTTTTCACTTTTGAAACAGTGGTAAACTCACCCATTGCTTCCCAACCAGCATCATACGAAATGTGTGGAATAAATGAATGAATGAAAGCACATCCACACCATCCCTGCAGGAAACTGGGCTCCAAATCCGATCAGATCCCTAATCAATCAGCATGTAAGGCTAGTCCATCTTCTAAACCGTTTAAAGCCGGCGTTCATGAGCATTTACTGCGCATGACGTGTGCACAGTGGCGGTCCCAGGAGACGGGGGAGCGTCTCCCCTGGACACACACGCGTGTGTGTAAAGAAAGGTCTCCCCAAACGATGTTCCTCTGCTCTGTGAGATGTCCTCTGGCGTTTTCTGTCTTATTCTATTGCATTTTTTATGGAAGCGCTGGTCGCAACCTACGAAATTGATTTGAAAACCCGCTAATGGTTCACAGCCCACACTCTACAAGCAGAGCTGTAGAGGACGCAGAAAAGGAAGATGCAGGCTCTTCAGAGTGAGACGTCGGGGAGACACACAGCAGTGACTTAGCCTGGGAGGCGTCCCCTCTTACCTAGGTTCTTATCTCCCATGCAAGGAATGATTTCTGGGGCTGAGGGGAGAGGAAGGCACAAGAGGGAACACGGGTTGAGAACCTACTGCGCGTGGAGTGGCTGTGATCCTGCAAACGCTGCAGGGACAGCCCGCTTGCACTGCTGCCCTGGGTGATGAACAACAACCCCTTCCACCCTCACTAGGGGTCCTGGTGCAGGTGACAGCAATGCATGCAGAACCCGGTGCTAGATGCTCCACACGCCAGGCCTCCTGAGGGCTCAGCCCCTGGAGGGCAGGTGACAGTGATGCATGCGGAACCCAGTGCTAGATGCTCCACACAACAGGCCTTCCGAGGGCTCAGCCCCTGGAGGGCAGGTCTTGTTCACACTGCACAGGAGAGAAAATTGACCCTGAGAGACCAGCTAATGGGCTTGGGGCTACCCCACTAAGGGTGGCCTCACTGCCAGGCCCCCAGCCCCCGGCAGGCCTCAGGATGCAGGTCGCGGGTGACATGGGTCTTGAAGGAGGAGGGGCGGTGAGCAGAAGGACTCACACAGCAGGTTGCAGACTGTGGGAAAGGAAGGCCTGGCTCTCTGACTCGACCCCAGTTTTCCCCAAAGTTCCCTGTCTGCCAGGCTCAGGGGGGAGCCCTGGGCTCCCGCTCCCTCACCCGCTGCACCCCCATCCACCAGCCAGCATGCCCACCTCCCTGAGTGGCTGTCTCTCCAGCCTTTGAAGCCGAGGCAGGGAGCCCTGCAGGCCAGGCGGGGGCTGCGACTTCAAAGGGCCTGGCACACCGGGATTTCCCGGGAGAGAGAGGCCCAGAGGTGGGGGAGCTGCGGGGAAACTCCAGCGGAGCCCGAGCTGCGGCCCTGAGAGGTGGGGCTCCCAGGGCAGCACCAGGCTTCCGGGCTCCGTCCGGCCACGGCCTTATGGGGCCAGAGCGACACAAGGACATCCCAGAAAGACGTTACCCAGGGAAGGAGGGCGTGAAGGCCTGGGAAGGCTCTCTCCCACCTCTCCTCAGTCTCTCAGTCTTTCACTCTGCAGGCCCTTCCCGAGGGCCACATCCCGGCCCGCTCCAAGCCTGCTGACAGGTCCCCTCCAGGCACCTTTTCTCCAGCTCTCGTCCCACTTGTCACCACGTGCCCTTTAGGAACAGAAGTCTTGGTCCTTTTTAGGGTCAACAACAGGCTACATGTCAGGACAGTCTCTGCCCAGTGCCATCTGGGCTCACGTGCTTCAGCCTGGCCTTGGCCAGCCTTCCGAAGCAGGTCACCTGTGTTGTCACAGTCCACAGCCGGCTGGCTCGCCCTGCTTCCTGCCACAGGGGCGTGCCTCTCTCTTCAGCTGCCTTCTGTGAGCCGGCAGTCGCCCATCCGGCGGGGCCAGCGCCCAGGCAGGGCTCAGCTGGGACACCCAGAGGGGAGTAGCTCCAAAGCCCGAGGGTGGGAGCCCACGCAGCCCCCGCGGCCTGGAGCTCATGGGGCACCTTGTGGCCCTGCGGGGCCTGGGCAGACGGCTCCAAGGCACAGACCGACATGAATTCTGTCTGCAGCACAGTTCTGAAATTGCATAGGCCTTGCAGACCGGCGAGAATGCTGTCGCCTTTAAGGAGCTGTGTCCTGTCTCCTCTGAAAGTCCCAGATAATGAAACGGAAGCTTCCGGGTTGCAGCCGGTGGATGGCAGGTGGCCTTGGAATCAGAAGGCCTGGTTTCTCATCTGCACGCTTGTCTCTACTGCATGTGGTCCCCTGAGCCACCTTCTTTGTCCCCACCTGCATTCCTCAGGCTGCTTCGAGCCTAGCTGGGACGTTGGTGAGAAAGTGCTTCCTAAGCCGAAGATGTGTCTGTGAGGCAGGAGGACCTCGGAGGTCATGGGAGCCTGAGGGAGGCTCGTTGTGCCTGGGCCGGGCCCTGCCAGACGGGCTGAGGCTCAGCCAACGCGAGTCGTCAGAGCCTTCAAATGCAGAACCCGAAGAAGGCAGGGAGCGCAGAAAGAGCAGAATCTCACCCACCACCTGTCTCTTAGTGCGGGTTCTTGTTCTCATTAAAAAAACCTCTTCAGAACATCCTGTTCAAAATCTTCTGTCCACCACGCCCTGCTGTGGTCTCTTCCTCCGCAAGGAGATGGGGCCTGAGAGGCTCGGCAGGACACGGCCGGCGTGCATTTCTCTCTGGGGAGGAGTGGGCATTTCTTGTGGCACTGTAGCTGCACTGGGCCTTGGGGTGGCCCCAGAGGCCCGGTCTCAAAGGACAGGGCGGCAGGATGTGAACAGGGACAGGCTGCCAGGAAAAGCCCTGGAGGAAATCGCTTTAAAACCTAGAAGGGGACGTGGAGAAACAGGAGTCTCTGATGGCAATGGCTTTGTAACTTCCCGCCCAGCCCCAGGTCCATGCGATGGCTGCCTTCTGCCTGGGCTCCTCTCTGCCCACCCCAGCCCCCCCCAAACCCCTCTGCACCTGCCAATCCCCCCACACTCCCCTCCCCGTGTGCTTAGTGTCTGTCTGTCCGTCTGCACTATTCATCACTGTACAAGGCCAGCAGAGTCATCCTCTCTGATGCGGCCAGCTGGCCCCTTTCCTCCTCTCCCATGATATGTCCTCCTGGCCCGCCCAGCCCCCAAAGACCCCTCCTTTCTGCCACCAGCTGTGTTTGTGGAGGGTACCACCAGCGTTCCCTGACCCCATAGCCACCCGGCAACTTGCCAACTTCAGGTGCTCAGCACAGCTCGGAATGAGCTGAGACGGGAGCCTCCGCTCAGCCTCCTCAGCGTTGGGAGAATTCATGGCAGGTCCTGGGCCTGGATCTGGGAACGGTGGAGGCTGCACAGAGTGTGACACATGCCCAGTCTCATCCTGGTGCTACCGTCCCCAAGTTACAGATAGGGAGGCCAAGGCAAGCTGGGGGGCAGGAGACAAGGATCCCCACTGAGGCCCACCTCTGCCCTTGGCTGCAGGCTCCCAAGAGCCCTAAGTGAATGCCTGGAAAACCCCCCAAAACCAAGGCGACCAGCAGTCACAACAATTGTCGAGCCGTCGTACATGAAGATTGTAAGCATTTTTGCACACGTTGTCTGAAACGTTCCAGTATGTATGAAGAGGAAAACATCGTGGTTCCCCGAAATAATGAAATATGATGTGGCCACAGGGAGCGATGTTCACTTATCAAGTTGACAGAGAATTTTTAAAATATGAAATCCCAGTGTTGGGAAGGATGGGGAGAAATGGGCATCCTCAAAAAGTGCCAACAGAGGTAAAAATCATGATTCACAATCTGGAGGTCAACTGACAAGATGTACAAAATCTTTACAATAATCACGTACAATGACTCAACACTTCCACCTCTAGAAACTGTCCATAGATCCTCAAGACATAGCCAAACTTACGAGCACAAAGGTGTTCCTTGCAGCGTTCTCAATAACAGTGGAATGCTGAAACACTAATGCTAAGACTAATACTCCACAACAGGCAATGAAACACTGAGAAGGCATCAAAATGATCTAGAACGGTCGATAACACTAAAAACGTAAGTGATGAAGTGAGATTACAAAACAACATGGTAACATGAGCTCATCCACAAATGAAATTCCTGCCACGTGCGGAATCCAAAGGGGATGGAGAAGGGTTAAAAGCATGCTTCTTAGCCATGGGTTCCAGCTGATTTTATTTTCCACCTATTTGATTGCTTTAATTTTAATTTTCTAACTTTTCTACAGTGAGACTGTTTTACTCTTCATCCAACCATCTATGCAATCCACGTGTGTCATGTGATTACTGTGTACCAAGCACTTTTCTGAGATTTCAGAAGAAACCAAGGCAGTGGAATCTGATTAGAGGAGAAAGACAAACGAAGCGTCAAAAATGAAAATGTAAATGAGACGTTTTTGAAATGCTATGGAACAATAAAGTGGAGCAACATGAGAGAGAGTGGGGGGCAAGGGAGGTGCAACTTTAGCCAGGACAGTCAAAGGGCGGTCTCTCCAAGGAGGAAACATCCAGAATGAAACCCAAATGACGTAAGAAGCCGACGAAGCAAATGGCAGGACAAGCATTACAGGTGGAGGGAAGAAGGGAGAGTCCTTGGGTGAGTCTGAGACCAAGAGGAAGAGTGAGTGCCTCTCAGTGGGTACACAGCAGGGGGCGGGGCAGCTCCCCACCAGATGCCACGCCCCATGCACTGACCGAGTCCTTGCTGTGCAGTGGCTGCCTCCACTAGTCCCCACCAAGGTAGACAAGAAGGGGTTGTGCCCCCTCCATGCACTCTCTTCCCTGGCTCCCCACCTATGCAGAGAAATCTGTGGCCCTGAGGAGCCCACAGGAGCAAGGGGTGGAGTCTTAACCACTGCAAGAGCGCAGCTGCCCACGACCAGGAGCACCTGCACTGCACACAGGGATGCCTGACACATGTTTCCACTGTGGGGAGATGCTAGTCTAGGGGTACAAGGTTTCAGTTACGCCAGAGATGGAATGTACAGCAGTGCGGCTATGGCAACAATATCGTGTGGTGTACTCGAAATCTGCTAAGAGGGTGGAGCTTAACTGTTATCACCATAAAAAAAGAAGGCAAATAGAAACTATGTGAGTTGATGGATAGGTTAATTATTTGTGATGAATGTTTTATAATAGACATCAAATCATCAAGTTGTACACCTCAAATATATATGATGTTTTATTGTCAATTACACCTCAGTAAAGCCAGAAAAAATAAATTTCCACTATGTCAAGCCACTGGGATTTCAAGGGCCATGTTCTGTACAAGAGCTGTTAGTGGTGTCCTGATCAAGAGCCCCGGCCGGCCGTCGCCGTAGCACTAGTGAACGGGCTGGCTCCAAGAACCGGAAAACAGACTCACCCTGTAAACTTCCAATACTCGGATTTAAGACTCCCGTTCTCCAGCAGCATGGTGAACACAAGAGCAAAATGACACATCCAACCCCAGCTGGCTGGAAGTGTGGCTGAAACTAATAACTGGTAAAATCTATTAGGCTGGAAATGAGAACGAGGAGAAATAAATCAGGTGCTAATTATGGGCTGTTGCTGAGAGCGGAGGAGCAGGTCTTCCCCGGGAAGCGCGGAGCCCTGCCTGGCCGCGCACCGCCACACGCCGCGGCCGTTACACCTGCAGGTCTTCATCTCTCGCTCCCTCACAACGCTATTATCTTAATTATGGATAGAGGACTTGGAGTTTCCTTGAAATATAAATGAACGTGTCCCATCTAATTATTAAATGCAAGAACTGTTCAACCATTTTCTCAAAACCGTTAATACTCAGAGGGAGAAAGTGCTGCCATTCCTTATTAATTCTGACTTCATTGGCTAAATCGAAGCCAAGTGCCTGGGCAAGGAGAGTGATGATAATACCAAGCAGTCTTGAAAGTCACTGAAACCGTCCCCAAACGTGCCAGGTGAGGGCTGAGCGGGAAGAAAATGACCCTCACTTTGAGATCTGGACTTTCAAATTTCATATCAATCTTGTTAATACAAATAATAAAAAGAATATTAAGAATAACAGATATCTTTGACTAAGTGTTCACTACGTGCAAAGGACCGTGCTGAGCATTTTGTCTGTGCTCTTCCCTGGTCCTCAGCAGCTCTGAGGGACGGGTTTCGTTATTCTCATTTTACAGATGGGAAACCTGAGGCTTTGAGGCTTGGATAATTTGCCCGAATTGCACAGCAGAAGCAAGATTTGAACAAGGATCTGTCTGATTCCAAACCCTATGTTGTTAACCACCACACCCCGGTGTCCTTGACCACGTTCGAGAACACTCACTCCGACACATTAATAGATATCCTTTGAAACGCAAGGCCATGCTGCAGTAAACACACTTTAGACAGGACTTTCTAGAGCCTTTCCTGTGCACACGTGCATTCCGAATCTACAACTTGGCTATGTGCTGCTCCTCACAGACGCCTGGGCTGAGGACCCAGCGCATCTTCACGATGACAGCCCGAATCCTGCCCGCACTGCCCGGCCTCACGCAGAGGACAAGGGAGGAGTGAAGAGAAGGAAGGGCCAGTCTTCACTCAGAGCTTCCCATAACTGGGCTCGAGGCTCTCCAGCTCAGGAGGGGCCAGAGTGCACGGGGGGCCCCTGGCTGGGTCTGACCCAGCCCCTCTCAGCCGAGTCCCCTCCCCTGGAACGGAGGCCACACGGAAGCCAGACTGCTGGAGTCTGAGCTCCCGGTGCTGCCACTTGCAAGTCACATGACCCACAGCTCTCTGGACCATGAGTGCAACAGGGCCCGCCTTGCGCATCTGTTTGCGAGAACTGAGGGAGCCGACTCACGTGTGGCGCACGACAACATCGCGCCCGTCTCAGCCTCGGCCTGGGGCCACAGGTCGGCGCTTCTTGCTGCCCACCTCCCCAGCGTGTGTTTCTCTCTGGTGCTTCCTCTCCTTTCAGCCCAGAGGTGCAGACTTCAGCAGACACGCCGTGAGACTGCCCACGGATGCCTGTTCGCCACCTGCCAGCCGTGGGACCAGGACCAGTCCCATGGCCCTCACCTCCGTCAGCCCTAAAGTGCAGAGGCTGCAAGTCAGCGTCTGCAGCCTTCCTCTGGCCACGGCATTTCGTTACTTACGAGCTTCTTGAATGTCTCCAGACCCAGCGATCTGGGACCCGAAGCCTCAGACCCCGCGTTGAACCCAGGCCCTCTTCAACGCGCAGACCACATGCTTTTCTTCTAGAACAAAACCACTGACGCTCCAGGACCAGCACTGGCCAAGGCGGGTGTGAAGGCTTGATGCCTCCTTATTATTGACCCAGAAACCCGCCTTTCTGCCAGCGGCTCTCCCGTCCAGCTGGCCAGCCGTTGGAGGCAGGCAGTTTCCTCAAGCAGGATTCTCCTTGGCTGGGTCGTTTTGAGGTCATCGGTCTGAACTCACTTCAGAGCAGGTGAAACGAAGGGCCGGGAAGAATTCGAGCCAACCCCGACTGTGGGACCGACCTAGGGACTGTGACAGATCCTCAACACTCACCTGGAGTAAGTGCTTCTCTTTCACTCGAGGATCTGGGCTGTCTTGACTGATTTCGTGAACTGGTTCTCGGGGCAGCTGTAGGGATGGTGCCAAAAATAGGAGTGCACATCATGAGATACGAGTCGTTCCTACTGGTGGTTTTGACCCTCCCCACACTCCCACCTCCAAGCAGAGAAAGTAAATAAACGTCCACAAACGCTCAATTCTCAGAAATAAATGTTCTGGGCAAGACATCCTCATTCAGCTTAGAGCCACAGAGCGCGGGCCGGGCGAAGGCTGTGGTGCGCAGATCATTCACTCCAGAACCCCTGCCACGAGCCCTCCTGGACCCCACTGTGGGCCTGTGGCTTCCTGTATTCGGAGGCCAAACCTGCCTCCCGACCCTTCTCCTCACCACCGTCTCTGTGGCTCGAGTTGTCCGTGCACTGGTGTCAGCACAATGAAAACTCTCCTTTGCGTGGCCGGGTTTCGGAGGGCAGGTAACGATGTCCCGTCCAGAGGCAACAATCACTCTAGCCGCCACTCCAAGTCTGGTTGGTCCCAGGCTCTCTGCACCCCCACCTCTGTCTTCTGATCCCAACAGCTGAGACCCCGGGTCCAGACCCCTTTCAGCCCCGCGACCCCATTCTCCAAGGCCCGGAACTCAGGGAAGTGCACGGATGTCTCAGCGGGAAGTGGTCCAGACTCGGCTGCCTACAGCTTTAGTCAGACTCCCAGGGACCTTCCCACAGCCAGCTCGGCAGCCAGGGGTGACCTCATTACAACGAGTTGAGAGAGGGCTTTTCCTTAGACACAATCAGAGGAGAAAGAGTGTTTCCAAGGGGAGAGTTCTGAAAAGAAATGGGAGAGCCTTGAAGGGGGTCGGGGGCTCGCCCTGCAACAGCTGTCACCCTAGATTTCCTGGTGGGCCAGGCGCCATGTTCTCAGGCTGCAGGCAACCATGCCCCCAGTCCCCCTCCTGGGGAAAGTCTGCCTGCCCCCACAACCATAACACCTTCCTTGAAGGCCTTCGGCAAGAAGACCCCTATGTCTGGGGCCGTGGGGACAAGGCAGCGGGAGAAAGTGGGTGACGCCACAGTGTCTGGGGGCCCTGCCCCTGGGCCGTGTCCCACACTCCGTGCTGAGAAGCCCCTGGGCCTGACCTCCCGTGGAGCAGGGCAGGGTGCAGGGCCCCTCACATAGCCGGCGGCTGAGGACAGGCCGGGGGCGCTGCCGTCCAGGAGGAAGACTCCACTGGGGCACCAGCTCAACCATTATTAACCATGTGACAAGAAGAACTTCTCCAGGGCTTTTCATCTTCAAACCACTCTACAGCCACAACTGTTTAGCCCGAACTTGGGTTTCCCTTTTCCTCTACTTGGGCTCCTTTCACGTTCTTGCGGCCGCCTGCCGCGTGCACGGGCCTGGTGCTGACAGAGACGCCCCGGAGACGGCAGCAGACCCAGCGAAGGCGCGTGCCTGCAGGAGGAGGGCGAAAACGCTCATCACGCAAGACAGTCTTATTATTTCCAAAAATCGCTGTAATTACCTGAAGGTAGATAAAGCAAAGGTTTATTTTTAGTATGTTTTTGGTTGCTTTTTTCCCAGTAAGGATCTTTATTTATGATTTGAAAACAAAGAGCAACACTGTCCACCCTCAAAACAAACAAAAAGTCACCATTGTCCAAATCTCCTCCTGTGTATGCAAACTGTGTGTGCAGCACAGCATTCAAAATTCAACTGGGATACGAGTCCACCCTGACGCACTGTCCTCGCTCTGCTAAGCGCATCTCCGGGGCCCTCCACACCCTAGCCGCCCCCCTCACGGGCTCCTCTGCTGTGTCCTGAGCTGAGTGACCAGGGAGCTCCACAGCACTGGAGTGCCAGTGGGGGACGCTCTGTGGCCTCTTTCCATAGTTCCTTCCCCCACGGCCTCTGGGGACACAGACGCCCATGAAGGATCCTGGCAGCGTCAGGTCAGAGGCAGAGGAAGGATGCGGGGGCACTAAGGCCCGGAGGGGTTGGAGGAGGAGAGGGGATGTGCCCTGTCCTGTCCCTGACCCGGGAGGCCCGGGAGGACGGCCGCCTGCTCAGGTAGATCCCTTTCTCCAGCCCCCTTCCCCCGCACCTGCCCCAGGAACACCGTCCAAATTTCACAATTACGGTATCAACCCGGCGGCTCACGCCTGTAAATCTCCGCCCACGTGCCGGCACGTTTGCACGAGAAGCAGCAGAGAGGGTGGCAGATGCCTGCCGTCGGGGCTGCTCACTTCAAACGCTCAGCACAGGGAGCAATCTTTTGCTCGATAGCATCTGACATACGGTGCTTTTGGAAAATGACAAAACATCCCTCTTTCTTTCCTCATTCTCAGTCTGGGTCGCAAAGGGACTTCACAGGCACACAGGCTAGATCTTCTGCTCACATAATCATCGTGGGATCCAGTGAGCCCCCAGAAAGTCATTTTGTGATGGGTGAGGGTCCCTCCGGACCAGCCCCTGGCACTGCCCCTTGTGATTGGCTGGCTGTCACTCAGCCTGGCCACCAGAGACCCTGTGGCTCAGGTATCACAGCCCATCTGGGACCGATGTTCACGGTCCAGGTACCTCTCACACCCTGGGAAATGCCAACAGTTCCTCAAGGTCAAACCGTGACCCTCTGATCCAGATTGTCACCATCAAACTGCTCGTGCCTTCCTCCTCAGGGGCTGGGGTCCGGGCCTGGGCCTGGGGCATCTCCCCAGGCTGGTGGTGTCTTACCTGCCCCACCCATCCTCCCACCCAGCTGCCCGCCCTCCGTGGCCTGGGTTTTCTGCCTCTTGCCTCTTCCCATTCTCCTGGAGCAGTGGGATGAGGAGGGGGCTGGGTCAGCTCTGCCCCACCAGCCGGAGAACTTGAGGAAGACACTGCCCTTCCCCGGGCCTGGGCATGCCCATTCACAGGATGAAGTCTGGCCAGGTAGATTTCTCGGACCCCTTCCGTCCCCATTCATGTGCGATCCCACCTCTAACGCTTGCTTACCCTCTTAGGGAGTGACTCCCCCGACTCTCTTTGCCTCACCGCCCAGGTTCTAGGGGTGCACCTGGCTGAGGGAGACCTCTGCAGCTCCAGGGGATGAATGGGACTGAAGAGTAAGTCCGCGGAGGTCATGAGTGGGCACTGGGGCTCAAAGCAGACCAGCGAAATGGGGCACAGGGTCCAGCCAGACATGGAGGAGTCATGACATGTGCTAATTGTGCTCTGGAGATGCCAAAGGGTAAGTCTGGGTCCAGTTGGCCGCAGGGCCATGTCCAAGACGCACACCTCGGCCCACTGCCAAGCCCAGGGTTCTCATCCAGGCAAATGACAGCCCTAGGAGTCAGGACAGGTCAAGTCCGTCATAAGACGCCCAGGAAGTGCGATCCGAAGAGGAGCCAGGATCTGGAGGAGCTGTGGTTCCAGGGCCTCCATCTCGTTCTTCCTCCAAGTCACGTGAGAAGTGGGCACCAGAGTCTCCCTCTAAGGCTCGGGGGGCCAAAGTGAAGCGGATAAGTTTCCACAGCTAGTGACAGGTAGGGTGCGAGCCAGGTGCGACCGGGCCCAATGTGCATATCTCAGTCTCCCTGTGCCGGCTGAAAGGGAGACCCCGTCCGGCACTAGGGCCCTGCATGAGCCACCTGTGATTACGACAACCTAATGTACTGTCTCACAGTTCCGGAGGCCAGGAGTCCTAAATCAAGGTGTCAGGAGGGGCTCGCTGTGGGCTCTGGGGCAGGACCCTGCCGTCCTCTTCCAGCTTCTGGGGTTGCCGGCAATCCCTGGGGTTCCTCGGCTTATAGACACATCACTCTGATCTCTACGTCCATCCTCACATGGTCATCCCTGGATGTCTGTTTCTGTGCCTCTTCTCTTCTTCTAAGGACACCAGTTGTCTTGCATTAGGACCCTTCTCCAGGGTGGCCTCATCTTAATCACATCTGTAACAACCCTACTTGCACATAAGGTCACGTTCACAGATACGGGATTATGACTGTGACATAATCTTCTTGGGGGAAACAATTCAATCCATAACAGGAGCAGACGTTTGGTTTCATCAAAGCAGTTGACCAGAGGGGCCATCACACGGGACAGAGGCAGAAAACCCAGCTCAGGGGACTGGGGTGTCTGGCAGGAGACAGTCCCTGGGGACACAAGGAGAATTCAGTCACTGAGGATGGCAGCAGAGGACAGGGATCAGGCACTGGTCTCTAGGAGGGAGGCAAGCTTTGGAAGACTGGACCAGACACAGAAGCAGGTCCCGCTGGGAGCAGCACAGAGGCTAGGCCAGCGAGGCAGGGATCACCCGTTCCAGCTGCTTCTGTCTCTCCGCCCAGGCTGGAGCTGGAGTCTGGGGCCTGGAGGAACCCGCTGTGGGGGGCTAATTCGGCTCTGCTGGCAGAGAACTGGGAGATGGGAGGCTGCCAGGGCATTACATAAGAGCTGGCTCTTCAGAGCTGAGAGCCATCTCAGGTACAGTAAGAACAAAAATAATCTCTCAATTAACTGAAAGTAAACTCTGCCACGTCCACTTGATGGGCGCTTATAGAGTTATAAGGGCTGTGTAAAAACACGGGCACACTAGTGATGTGAGTGGAGAAGTTACACGTTCACTAAGGCGGCAATTGCATCTTTGAACCTCTATGTAGTAAAGGAAATTGAAAGAGAGCACCCACATCTGAAAAGGGGTTCATTTTGAGACTGGGTGACTTTCTCCCTACTCTTCTCTTCCAAATTGATGTTAATGGATATTATTTTATGATAAGACATGCTTTCCTTTAAAATTCTCAGTTAAGTGAAATGATGAGAGAGTGGGAAATTCTACTTCAGGTAAGTGGAAACTCCTTTCTGTTACACTCTTGTCATCTTCCTAAAATGGGGCATGTGCTTTCCTGCAGAAGAAACCGAAGGAATCCTTCTGGGATGCTTAGGGAGCTTGCCAGCCACCTCGTCATTCTGACACAGTCGTGGCGGGGGCAGTGTGAGAAGCTAAGGTGCTGTGGGGCACAGGACAGGTTCAGGAGCCCGACCCGAGGAAACCCACGGGAAATTTTAGAACGTCGAATTTCCAGAGAGCTCATGCGATGTCCCCTTCAAGAGGGGACGCAAGGAAAACAGCCGCGTCCCGACGAGCTCTGCTCATCTCAATCAAGAATGCTCTTCCTCTGCCCAAGGAGGACCCTGCCAGGGAGGCGGGCCCTCAGCTTTCCTCCTCCTCCTGTTCATGTGACAGGCAGGCATGCACGGCAAAGGCAAGCACATTTTTATGGTTTTAAAGTCTCCCACCACCCACTCATTAGCCGTTCATGCCAATGAATTGCAAACTTAAGAAACTGTTTAATTTCACCATGAATTTGTTTCAAGAAATGGCACCTTCCCACAGACAAATGCGCGTCTCTGGCAGGTGGGGGTGGGGAGGCGTCTGCGGGGGACGTTTGCACCGTCTTGCGTGAGCTGAACTGCTCCCCTCCTTCCGTTGCCTGTTTTCAGGTACTTTTCTTTAAGGGGGTACATTTAAGACAGTTATTGCTTTTTCAAGCATGTATTGCATTCCTTGCTGAAACGTTATCAGAAGAAACCCATTTTCTTACAAAGCAAAGGCAAATCCGTGATCTCTATTTGCTTAACAGAAAATCTATTTTACAATAGTTTACTACTGGTGGTGTAACCTGGACGCTTCATCTAACTTCTCAAAGGCTGAGAGCATAGAGTGACTGCTTGACTTGACAAGGAGGTGATAACAGTACACTGGTAGCCAAAACGCGGTGTTTGCCAGACACTGTGCCTGATCTCATTGCATCTCCCAGATACCTGAGACCCCAAGAAGTTAAAGAAAGTGCCTAAGTTCCCCTGGGGAGTGAGCTCAACGGAAAACAGGTTTCTGTTGCAGAAATCTGAGGGTAAGGATCCTTATTTGACTAGGCAAAGAGATAATGACCATGATGGCAACAGCCCGAACTTGGTACAGACAGTGGGGAGTAACCTGCTCAAATGAGAAGTTAACTGGTTTACTGGAAAGCAATTTGATTCCCAAGTGAAGAATTCCGGTTTCTCCCCAAGCCACAATGGGGTTGAGTAGAGTGACTGAAAAATTAAAAGCTCAAGAATCTGCTTTACCCCAGGACAGAAGGCGAGTCACTCCTTTGATTTAATGAATGAGCCGGGATTTTATATGTAACATGTTTACTGGAGGCGGCCTGAGTGAAGAGAAGGTCATTTTCATTTTTGACAAGAAGAAGGGGAGGAAAGGAGGGACTGGGAGAGTGACAGTCACTATTCGAAGGTTCTGTGTTAATTTTAGGCAACTTTAAATGTCATTTACTTACAGTTTCCTCTAGCTGGTAGATTCAAGGATTTTCTTCTACCTACTTTTTTCTCCATGTTCTAACGGTTAATAATGAGCATGTATTAAGTATGTAATTTTTAAATTCTATCTTAAAATCATGTCATTTACTCAGTTAATGAGGTTGGAATTTGGGAATAAAAACGCCCTCAGTAAATTAAATATTGAAATATACAGACAAGTCACAATTGATATATTCCCGGTCCCCTAACGAGCCAGCGGTGACCTGTGGCCAGCAAGACCGATGTGTCAGCCGGGTGACGGAGGGCTGGCCCCAGCCACGGCAGCAGGAACCCAGGGCTTCACCGGGCGTGGGAACTGCGTTGACTCCAGGTCCCCCCTTGCTTCAGGTAGAAGCGGGTTTCAGAAGAAGACACCCCCTCATGCAGCTTGCTGTCCACTCTGAAGGCGCCAGAGGGCCCCCTCCTGACCTGTACCTCCCCGGAGACGGGGGCCCAGAGTAGCAGAAACGTCAGGGAGAGTTCTGATCCACCTTGAGCAGGCTCTGGCGAGCAGGCCCCCAGCAGGCCAGCCAGGCCTTCCCTGGTGAGGACTGGAGTGTGAGCGAATCACGGTCTTTATGGTCAAGTCGGGCCTGTCCATGTCATGGCTTCCTCCTCCCAGCCTCTCTCCCCATCCTTCTGCCACTCAGCCATGAGTCTGGAGGTCACCAGCTTGCCTCTTGTGCATGCAGTCTGCCCCCAGCCACAGCGAGACGGAGAGCAGAACCCAGACTCCGCCTTTCTGGCATGCCCAGAGCCTCTAATGCAGACAGTCTCCAATCACAGTCTGAGGCTGATGCTCCATCGTCGCTGTCCTCGGTTGGCAGTCGAGGCCAGCCAGGGTTAATTAAACAGTGAGTGAACAGCGAAGAAAAAGCCTGCTTCCAAAGGGTGACGCTTTCAAGGTATCAAGCCCTTCACAGAAAGAAAGAGCCAAAACATCGTGCATCTTTATACCCCAAAGGGATGTTTTCTGGGAAAGTGGTAAGCATGAGTACTGGTCACCAGCTAAGCCTTCAGGTCAATGTGGCTGTCGGCCTTCTGCCGTCCTCTGCTACAGAGACATGTGTACATGTACATACACACAGAGATACATGTGCATACAAACACACACAGCGTTCTGTTTCAGCAGTAACCCACACATACACACATAGACACGTACACGCATTTGCACACATACCAACCCTGCAGGACATCTTGTCTGCAGCATTAGGAATTCCACACTACAGGTGAATATTGACCATTTTCCCAAACGCTTTTATGCCCATTAGCACGGCAGCCTCCAACACTGATAGACAGAGTTGCACTTAGCAGGAATCCTACCAGCCTGTGTGCTGGTGGGTGCAGGGCTGGGGCTACAAAATCTTAGTGACAACGACTTCCTTTGACATGGAAAGGAAACAGGAATCTCAGACTCACATGATTTGAGGAGGAAAAACATTCCCCAGGAATGGCAAGTTCAGAAAAGGACTTCCTCCAGGGAAGGTGAGCGATGACTTCAATGGAAGGTGGACATCCGTGTTAATTAGCTGGTTATTTGATCTCATGTCGTCAGTGATAGAGGGTCTCAGAGGGGAATTAACTGTGCTTAAGTCTGAGACTGCTCAGAACCAAACCCTCCAAAAGGTAGGATTCTACCCAATTAACATGAAACGTTGAGCCAATTAAATATGCAATAAAACAAACGCCTTGATGAGATGCAGCCAGCCCAGCCTCAGAGTCTAGGTGAGAAGCGACACGAAGAGCAGATGGGCTGGAGCCAGCCTGTCCACCCAGCTGAACAAGATCTTCAAGAGAAAAGCACGGTTCTCATAACTCGCCAACCAAGGAGAGGCGCTGGGAGCCCACGGCAAGGTGGGGAGGAAAAAGGGGCTTCTGGGACCAGGTGCTTGTAAGGGTGCTTCTCAAATTCCCATCACCCTGGTCATTCACCCTACTCTGCATAGATCATTCTGCAAGATCGTTCACCTTGTTCTCCCAGTCATCAATAAACAAATAAATAAATGTGTAGTGAACTCACTAGTTCGTTAGTTAGCCGGTCAGTTATTGCCGGAACACACGATCTCCTGTCCTCCACGTGGTTCAGTGGCTTTGTGGTTAATCCCGGTGCTAAATAACAGTTATTGAAAGATGACACCTGTGCCTGTAATTTACCATTGGAAACAAATTATCAAAATGTCTGGCTCGTTGGGGCTTCACTTTCCTCCTCTCTCGTGGCTGGCTGTTTAAAGGCGGATCTGTAATTCAGAAAAATCCCTCCTTCCAGCGGCACCGGCCGGCTGTCAGAGAAGCACCATTTTAAACAAGAATGAAAAGCGAACTGGCAATTCCCAAGTAATGAAGGCAGTTGGCAAATTTGAGTTCACAAATTATACCCTAATTGTCGCTATCAGTGAAGGGCTTGCTAATGTGTCCTTTATCCTTTGAAGAATGTCAGGGAAAGAGAAGACTGGGCAAAAAGCAGAAAATCAAACACAGAGGTCCAAATATTTTGCATTCCCCAGTGTTACTGTCCCCTGAGTGGACAAAGCCCTGGAAATTGTTTCTGAACAATAGCGGAAAGAGGTGACTCTGAGCAAGGCCCGTGCAGCCCTGCAGCCCCGTAGCACGGAGCGTGGTGCGCACGGCCCCCGCGCTCCCACGAGCACAGCCGGGGTCGGCCGAGCAGCCAGAGACCCTCTGATAAACGCCGCAGGGAAAGGAAACACTTCCTAGGTGTTAGCTATCCATGGTTTTGCCCAGTTATTTAATTTTTCTGAGGGTGTTTCCTTCATCATGAAGTAAATTGATGAGCCACATGGTCTCTTGAAGAGGATAAGATGTAAACAGAGTACTGCAGAATGAGAGGCCCGAGGACGACGTTTGACGGGTCTGAGGTTCTGCCCCTCCGTTCCCCATTCAGTGTCCGCGTCCCAGTGCTCTGCAGAATTTGTCACGTTGGCACAAGTGTGTCACACAGAATCTCAGCTGTGGGTCACCAGTGTCACCTCGGACAAAAGGAACCTTATCCAATTTGCTCATTTGAACAAAACCACAACCGTGTACTGCCTGCTTGCGGGACGTCGAGGGCCCACGTGCTGCCCGGCCCCGCCAGGCCCACAGAGGGAGGAGAAAGGAGAGACCCGCTCCGTCAGGGTCGTGTGCCGGGCTGTGTGTGAGGAACTTCTCATTAATCCAGTTTTATAGAAGCAGCAGCTCTGGACAGCTGGTAGGTGCCAGAGCTGGGATCAGAGCCCGGAATTCTACATCAGAGCCCGCGTGTGCCTCCCTCCACCGGGCCCGCGTCCTGCGGCCCGTGTTCGTTCAGAGTCCAGCAAAGGCCACCTGCAGGCCCAGGAAGCGTTCTGTGTCAGGGCAGCGCCTGAGGCTGGAGGTGGTTTAAACTCACATATATGTTTGAATTAAATATATGTGTAAATTGTGTGTGTGCGTATATACGTTTGCACATTCATATTATGTATGTAATATTATATGTTAATATACAAATGTACATATTAGAGGTCAGTGACACTGGGTCTGCTCCCTATCGTCTGTAACTCTCTGGGAACCATGCCACCAAATGACTGCAGGATGAGCATTTGGCCCGTTACCAAGAAATAACCTACTTTTATCCTTGAGAATGTCCAGGGACAAGTGTGCTGACTTCCAGAGAGTTGCCAGGAAGACCGGCTCTCGAAGGTCTTCTTTTCTGAGGAGTCAGGACATGGAGTCGACTCCCAACAGGACGTGCCGTGGCCGCCCAGCACCGGCTTGGGTCTGACCTTGGGACCCCTCCAGCCCAGGCAGCAGGCTCTCAGAGCAGGAGAGTCAGGGGCCTGGCCCTGGGGCCAACCGTCCCCACTAGCTGTGGGACTTTGGGAAGATCTCTTCCCGTCCAGGACCCAGCTTTCCCACCTGAGAAATCTCTTCAATCTTCCCCAAGTTTGAAATGATATGATTAAAGGTCTGAAGTTTGGACTCACTCAAAATACCCATTGATTCAAACCCAGGATCTGAAAACCGCAGGGCTGCCAGATAAAACACAGGACGCCCAGTAGACGTAGAAGTAGAAGACACTATTTGCAAAACACTAAAATGTTTAGTCATCGTTCATCTGACATTTAAACCCTACCGGGCGCCCTGGGTTTTTATTTGCTAAATCTGGTAACCCCGTGTGGGCCAAATCAAATCTGCTGCCTGTTTTTTAAATAAAGTTTTATTGAAACATGGCCACAGGCCTTCATTTACGTCTCGTCTCCGGCTGCTTCCAACGAGGACAGCAGACTTCAGTGGTTGCCACAGAGACTGTCTTAGCGGCAAAGCCTAAAATGTTTACTATCTGGCTCTTCATAAAAAGGGTTTTCTGACCCCTGGTTTCCACGATGTGTATCAGGTACAGAGCTATCCAAATGTTGACTTTGTAGTTCATAACCCACAAGCTGACTTCTTGGCAGGTGCTGTACGTACTTATCGGTTCTTTAATATGTGTTTCTTTCCCCCCCACAGACGATAAACTCCCGACATTACTCTCTTACATCTATCTTACATCTTACTAAGGACTTCAGAATGCTCCAAGTCTCTAACACTGCACGTAGGTAGGGGGTCTACCTACACTTGTGAATTCATTTGTAGATAAATACACACTTCTCCAGAGGCCTGGTACAGGCGTGAGGGTGAATGAGAAACGCTGCCCCTGGATCTCTGAGCTGGAGCATCAGTGCCCACAGGTAACCTAAGAGATTGTGAGCCCAGGAATTTGCCTTAATCTCCATTTCAGCTTGTCCTGAAGGGAGTTAAGATGGTACTCTATTGATCAAGAGTACCATTCAAGACAGTGCTCTTTCTTGCTAACAGAATGGAGTCCTCACGAAAGATTTAGCACGTCAGTTCCCAGCAAGCACTGCCCAATTGGTAACTTTGTTCAGTGAAGCAAATATTTCTCATAGGCAAAGGCTGACGCATGTAACTTCCATGACACAACGGAGATATCCGCTGGATTTCTTGAGGTCTAATGCTGAAGACAACATCTTAAGCCCGGAATCACGTGTGCTCCTCCGTCTTGCCTTAAATCCTCCACTGAAAGCTTTCCCAAGAGCTTTGAAAGGGGCCGCTCACTCATTTTGCAAAGAAACCCCAAAGTGGGCCTTATTCCTCCATTTCAAAGGAAGAATAGGGAGCTTTTTAAGTCTCACAAAGGAGGCAAGAGGCAGCAATCTCTCCAGCTGACAAGTGCGGCTGGGGGTGTGAGGAAGGAATTTGAGAAGACCCTTTCAATGGAGGCGAGTGAAGACAAGGGACACTGCAGACAGCCCAGGGCCCCAGGACCAACATGGCAGCTCCTTCCACAGAATTCCACAGTGTTTGCACACCTTGTCACCTGAGCAAGAAGAGATAAGCTCTGTGGAGGAGCGTCAACAGCAGTGAGTGCTTTCCAAATGCTGACACTTGTCTGACCAGTTCAAACGCAGAATTGGGAATCTTCCTAGAAGTCACCAGTCAAAGTGGGTATCATGGCCGAGCTCCAGGCTGGCTCAGAACAGCACAGGTCTGCGTATTTCCACAGCTGCTCTGTTCCCTTGGAAGCCTTCGTTTCATTCTCTGCGGACATGGGGAAGAAACTGTGAAATTCACAAAGAGCTTTGAGAGTCAACAGAGCTCCAGAAGGGTTTATTTCCACCCAAATTCCCTCTTTCTTCTCTTTGCCGTCCTGCTTTATGGACGATTGCAGGAAATCCACCTCTGCAAACTCATTTTTATGCAGAAAATTAAGGGCAATTCAACCTCGTTACAATATGTCTCTGCTTCACGGAAGAAGAGTCAATTCTTGTAATGTCTCTAATATAAAAGGACTCTTCCATGCACTTTTCAAGAACAAGGCTGCTGTACAAACTAACACACACACCTCTCACTCTGCTATTTCACATTTGAGTGCGGAGGTTTGCTTGATCAACAGTGGCCTAAGCAGGAGCCTTTGAGCTAAAGTGTCATATTTGTTTTCTCAGAATAGCTCACTAAGCAAACCACGAGGCTCTGTCGTTTGTTCAATGCACCATTAAAGGCCCTTTGATGGCACCAAGAGGACACATTGCATTCTTGTTATTTCCTCTTTTCTAGGTAGAGTGTCAAGGAAATTGGAAGGGGAGTCAGAAGAACGGGGTCCTGGCCTTGGACCTGCCATTGGATGGCTATTCAGCCTTGGCTTGCCTCTCCTTCTTGGTCACCATCCTCTTCTTTACAGAATGGGGAGCTTGAATTATACCTGGGATGGTTGGCCTGACTGACTAAGGCCATGAGGGCCAGTGATGTTTTTCACAGCATGCGTGCCACATGTGTGCTGGCCCTGGGCTCCCTGAGACCCCTAACAGCTATGGCCTGGACAGCACTGCAAAGAGGGCAGCCTGGGAAGAGCCCCAAGCTCTCCTCCTCTTGACAGTGGTTCACGATGACCTGAACCCGTGCCTCTCAAAAACTGTGCACATGGGGCTCTCGTTATCATGCAAAGTTCCAGTCAGCGGGTCTGAGGTGGGACCTGAGATACTGCATTTCTAAGAAGCTCTCAGCTGAGGCCAAGGCTGCCAGTCCACGGACCGCACTTTGAGAGGCAAGGATCTAAACCGCGGTAAATAGAAGACAATGCCGCTACAAAGAAGTTTGGTCTTGGTCATGGACAGTCCCTTTGTTCTTTTTGAGGCAGTTTGCTTCAATGGATTAGAGAAATGAGACCAAAGTCGTGTGTTCAAACTTCCCTGATTCACTCTGTGCTGAGACAATCTCCACCAGCCATCCCTCAGAAGGAGCCTGCTGGAAGTGGAGGGGACAAGAGGATGAGGGGGAGCCAGCCCATTTCCACAATTGACAAAGCACCATCGAGTGCCCATGGGAAGGTTAGTAGCCTCAGTTCAGGGTCCGGGGGACAAGGTAAGTCAGCTTTCAGGACACATTTATGGCCCTTGCCAAGGGAGCACCAGCTCCTCCAGCATCCAGCATGCTCCAAAGAGCAATTCAGGAAGCCCGTTGGAACCCACAAGGCTCCACACGGTTCTCATGCCTTCACCTCCTTTGGGACATCTTGAGCCAGAGTTAAAAATCCTGGGGCTGGCACTGCAGTGTTCCCATCAGAGAGCTGCTGCCCAGCTTGGGCTGACCCGGCCTACAGCCCCGATTCCAGTGACATTCAAGGCAGAGGACAAGTCTCATCTGCTTCCTCAGGCTTGCGCATGAGGGAGAATGATAACTTCCAGGTACGGAAGCCCTGGTGAGGGGTCGGTACAGCAGATGTGTCGACACGTTTTTTGTTGGTCATAAAGGGTATGAGTGAGTTCAGGTAACAGAAGCGGCTATACTGTCTTGAAAATGGGAAACCATTTTCTCAAAACTCTTAGCAATTGTTCAGGAAACTGCTGTGTTCCTAGCTCTCTGCCAGCCACCATTTCCACTGTGTTTTTCAGAAAGTCCTAATTGGTCGTTTGTTACAAGGAATGTCCAGAAGTCATGGAAAGAAATGTCCCATGTTTAGGGTTGTCAGATAAAATACAGGATGCCTGATTAAATTTGAGTTTCAGATAAAGATGAGATAAATTCTTAGTCCTTCCTAAATATTACACAAAGCATACTTGTACTAAAAAATGTATCGTTATTTATTCCAGTTTAACTGAGTATCCCATATTTTATTTTCTGAATCTGGCGGTCCTCCGACAACCTACGTAACATGTCTACAGTTAGTCTAGAACCCAGAGAGTTCCTCTGGTTGAGGTGGGATGGGGAGCAAGAACGCCGGTGAGCTCGCCGATGGCAAACATTAGAAAACCAAGAAGACACGAAGTGAAATTTCTGTTCAGCGTTTACACACACGTCTCTGTTTGGAAGTACTCAGAAAACCTTAAAGTGTAAACATCTTTATTTAAATTACTCTCTTCTTAGACACTGAGAAAAGCAATTATCTAAAAATAGAAACAAAATGTTTGTTTGGAAATAGGAAATACTATACACGCTACAGACAGGAAGGTGCATGTGAGTTCCAAATCGTCCTTTTCGCCATCAGCCGGCACAGCCTATATCCCCACCTTGATCTGTCTAGTCCCATGAGCCCGACTGCTGGGCATTGCCCAAGTCAGCCTGCCCACTCAACGGAACATACATTCCATCCTTCCAGCTCCCGGGGTCCTATTCTCACTAGCATCTCTCAGGTTCACCGCCCTCCTCATGCCCAGCCGCTCCCACTGCTTTGGTTAAGCTCTCATCAACTCTGGCCTGGATTCTTACTACAGACCCACCAGTCTCCATCTGGTCTCACTTCCATCCATCCTTCACCATTACCCAATGATCTTTCAAAAACACAGACCCAGCCCTACCTCTTCCGGGCTCTGAGTCTTTCCCTGGATCTGACCCCAGCTGACCTCTCCCCACTTCTCCTGCCTTTCCCCTGCATATGTCTCTTGGTTTGGTCATGTCGCACTCCTGCAGTTCCCTAAACACATCATATTCATGCATGCCTCCACCCCTCTTGCCTAAATGATTCCCTCTCCCCAGGTGTCTTCCCTTCACTTTTGCCCAAGTAACTCATGTCAGTCCCTCAGGTCCTGGAGAGCCCCCAGATCAACTTAGTCGTGTCTGCTCTAGGTCCCTATGCATACGCTGGCCGTAGCCCTTCACACGTCACAGTCAAATGGTGCTATCTCATCTCTCTTCCCCCGAGACAGTGAGCTCCTTGAGGACAGGACCGTGACTTACTTTCTGTTACATCCCCAGTACCAGGCTTTCATACTTAACCTATGGTAGAGGCTAAATAAATATGTGTTGAATGCATAGAATATATACATACATAGAATAATACACATATACATATATGAGAGGGGGGCAGCCTCCAGCCTCCAAGATGGCCCTAATCTCCACCTCCAGAATTTTACACTTGTGCAGTCCCCTCCCACTTTGAATCAGAACTAGCCCTGTGTGATCCATAGAACATGCTACAGGTGACAGAGTGAGATGGTCAAAGCTGGGTCATAAGTGCCATTGCAGCTCCTGCTAACTAGGCCTCATGGATCACTTACTCTGGGGGAAGAAGCCACATGCAGTGAGAACACTCAAGCAGCCCCAGGGGAAGGCTACACAGAGAGGATCTGAAGCTGGCTGCAGCCGTGTGAGAGATTTCAAGTGGGAACTGCCCATCAGGTCTTCCCAAATGCCCGGCCAAGGAAGACGGTGAGAGCTAAGAGATGTTGACGCCTGCTTTGAGCCATCATGTTTTTGTGAGAGGCAGCATTAGATAACAAGAATGAACACACACACATGGGTATAAATAATTATACTGATTTTTTATAATGTATCCAAGGTCATTCATTCATTTATTGGAAAATCTGTTATTTTACACTGAGCATGAGCCGCGTATGGTGCCCCAGGAGAAGGAGAGAGAAGAGATCCCTGTCCTCGGGACCAGGAGTCCCCTCCAGATCAGGGTTTAGACTTTTAGGGAGGGACAGCCCCCAGCCTTACAGTGACGCATTCTGACGGAATCTTTTTTCTTTAAGAAATGATACACGAAGCCCATTGAAAAATCTGGGTAATTGCCTTAGACTCATTTAAGTTTTTGTTTATTTGTTTGTTTATCCAAAAATAGCACCATCCAGCTTAATTATTAATTGTTTTCATAAGAGTCGGCTCAAAACGACTTCGCCATTTTCAAAATCCAAGTATATCTTCAAAAGATGAAGATTTGCTAATACTGAGGGCAATCTAAAGAAATGCCAAAGCCAATCCCAAAATAGGCGTGCCTAGAGTGTCCTGAGCCTTTGCCACTTGCTGCAACACGGGTAAGCATGTGGCCCCTCCAAGATCCCAGTCAAAGACACAGCAGCCATTTGGAGAGGAAATTTCAGTGTTCGTGTGAAAGTCAGCCCAGGACATCCTTTACCACCTCTGGGATATTTTAGATGCACACATGCCGTCTGACTCATCTCGAAAGCATCCATCCCACTCGGTTCAACAAATTTTGGTAAGCATGTGCTTTGTGCCAGGGAGCCAGCCCGGGGAATGCACAACAGGGAGAAAAGAGTCTGCTTACCCTCCAGGATCTTCCATTCTCTTCAGGGAAATAAAGCATGGACATGGAAACAACTTATGACCAGAACAAGATGCAACATCTACAGAGAAGGCACGACTGGCAAAAGCCATTTGGAGGCCGAGTGTTCCAGAGGATGAGGGGCAGAAACAAGTACCAAATGCTCCAGACAGAACAGTCAGCTGACTTCAGGCTATGATTTCAGGGTCCCCAGGCTGTTCAAGGCTGCTCGGACTGCCCCAAAACTTCTCCTGGGGCACTGGCATAAGACCACTCGCTGGACCTTGACGGGTGCAAATATGTGAATTTTTCTACTTATAGAAAACCATGTGGTGTGGGGAAAGAGTTGAGCATCGGGGTTTGGGAGTCCTAAACAGAGTCACTAGCGAGGAGGTCGGGATTTTAAGGACTGAGACATGAGGCGGTTCGGTTTCAAGGGGGGAGACAGATGGAGGGCTGTCTGAGGAGCAAGGGGTCAGGTGGGGCTTTACAGCAACCAGCAGGTGTCCTGGGGGCGCCGGAAGCTTGTGGAAAGCTGCTGGAACATTATACAGAAAGGGAGATGAGGATTCCAACGGGGGCTGGAAAAGATACAGGACTAGTTTCACCAGCGTCTCGGTTGTGCGGAGCCGTTCTTGACCCTTTAGCTGATTAGGGCTCAGAAGAACTGGGTTCTGGACTCGTCCCCGCCGTGAAGATCACAGACCAAATCAGCATTGGAATGGTAACACCCGTAAGGTGCTGAAGTACCTTCCTACCCTAATCCTCATCTTCCCACCTTAAATGGCTGGGAGTGCGAGGTGACTCGGGGACTCCCCCACCTTCCCAGCAGGAGACCCTTCATGCTCACCTCTCAAAGACCCACACCAACGTGAGCCCCTTCTGTGGTAGGCGAGGCTGGTGGAGGCCCAGTGATGTGCGTCACCCGAGTCTTCACCCTCAGGAACTGTGACATGACTTTCACCTCCAGCACCTGCTGCCGTCCTGCCTCTCCAGGTGCCCTCTTAGAGGAGTAGAGTGGCCTCAGGTTCCATCTCTCTTCTCCTCCTCCTCAGTCAAAACATCTTCCTGGCTAGCCAACATGTTGAAAAGGAATGAATCAATTCAATCAGGATGCATGTGACAAATGATAACTTAATAACTTCTGTTTCCTAAGGAGATTGTAAGTGGGACTAATCCCTTTATCCACGGAAGTGTAATAGCGAGAAGAACTTTTCTGGCACGGGCAGGCCACTGCAGAGGGTGTTTAAAGACGGGTCTTCTCTCTGCACCTGAATCACCCAGCAGCCGCCCAGGCTCCTTCCCACGGGGCTGCCATGCCTGCGGGGCGCATCCTCCGCGGCTGCCGGCACCTGGGGGACGTGCAAGCTCAGATGTCCGGCGCCATCCTCACGGTGACGTCCAGATCAACGGCAGCAGCAGCAGGAACTCAATCGCACCCACACTGAAGGCTTCTCATGGCTGGAAGGTGAGGGAGCCGTGCTTTCGAATTGCCCTGGAGGACAGGAGGACAGACTGGGCCACAGCTTTCTGGGGGCTAAGCCAAAATGCCTCCTCACCTTTCTTGTCAGATTCTGCATTTTATGTACAAGGACATCCCCAGAGAGAGAATCTTTTCCTACCTTTGGGAAAGAGCAAAGACCCAGGCTTTCATCTCAGAACCTTCAACCTAGCCAACTAAATCCCCAATTAGCAATGCAAAAAGGTTAATTTGCACTCTTCCTGCTACTGTGCACGTTTGGAGCGTCTTATTTTTGTTGCCGCTTAAAGGGAACTAGCTGGATTTCTGCAGAAGAGGGTGACACTTTAGAGGTTTTCGACCCCCTCTCCAACCCCCTGCATATTAGCTACGAGTTATACATCCAGTCACAGAACGTCCAGCAGACAGACCTTTGGTGATGACCCACGAGTCCAACCTCTGCCTCTCCAGATGAGACCACCGAGGCCGGAGGGAGAGCCGACTCGGCCATGGCCACGTGACTGGCCGAGAAGAGCCTGCGAGGACTCGGGTCGCCTGACTCCGTTTCCCAGGGTTCGTGTGACAGTTCTGTGGCCGCTGTTCTACCAACAGAGTCTTTTCCGATTCACGTGTTTTCCCACTGACATCCTCTCTCTTCCGGGATCCAGTCCAGGATCCCACAAGCCCTTCTATTTCGGGATTCTAAAATCTATAAAGAGACCGAAGACCCTTCCCAGCCAAACCCTCACCACGCCTCCACTGAGGTGGGCGGCTGCTGACTAATTAGCCGATCCATTCCTTAGGATCCAAGACACACTTATTAATCACAGGGACCAGGGGTTTCGAGGCTGCTCCTACTTTGTTAGGGCCTGTTCCTGAAAGATCCCGTGTTTGGATTCCATATATTCTGCTTGTCACATCACAGACAATAGTCAATACTTTGTATATTGACATTTTTAATCAAGGCAAAAGATCTAATAGGAGATAGCAGCGATGCATCACAAGAGAGCAGTGAGCAAGGCCCCGAGTTTCCTCTCTGTTCTTCCTGGCTGCAGCGACGAAAGAACAAAGAGCAGAACCACGGGAGTGTGAAGCCGTATTTATTTGCTGAGGCTCATTCACTCTTTCCTGGACTCATTCAGCCAGCGTTAGAAGAACAAATGAGACGATCCTTGAGGATCTGGAGTCTATTTCGCTGCGAAGGCTGAGATGAACGAAACAAAAATATATTTGCAAATTAAATGTAATTTTTTGTTCCTTTCACTAAAACCAAGAGACAAAGTCTTTTCTTACACAAAGAATTAATCTTAGCAGTAACGAGCTATGTGAACCAAAATTTCTTTCTGGCAGCACTGATACAAAGTAGTTAACAAAGGATAGAACTTCCGTCCCTTCCCGGGGCCATTTGTGGGCACGGGTGTGTCGGAGCCCCCAGTCACCCTAAGGGTGGCTGCTCATGTCACCTAAGGTTCCCATTTGTGACACAAATCACTATGGGGATGGAGGCTGCAGAGCAGGTGAAGATCGTCTGCTGAAGGGTGTGGTAGTGCAGCTGAGGAGGAGCGTTTGTGCGGCTGGTGGTGTGCCGGGGAGGAGGTGTCAGACGCCCTCAGGGGTCAGCCAAAGTCACAGGACCACAGCACGTGAGCCATCGCTTCAAATGGGGAGATTTTAAACAATTTCACAAGTGTCGCCTTTTGAAACACTAGGGTGACCCCACCATCAGAAAAATGCCACGTGGATACCCTGAAGGGGCAGGCAGCCAAGGAGAGCCGCCGTCCTGCTCAGGGCCACGGCCAGCGAGGGCCACACGCATGGTGTAGAGCCCTCTGCTCAAATGTTCGGACCACATGGATTTCAGATTTGTATTTATAATTATGAAATCTCATCATCCCAAGTGACATTAAAAACACCCAGCGCAACCTCTCAGCAAGGACAGCATCCCCATCAGACAACCCGCTGGACTCATTTCAAATACCCCAGCAACGGAGGACTCATCGTCCTCTTCTCAGTCCATCCATTTACATTTTCCCTCAAAAAACATTTATTAACCATCTATAACACTACCAGCAAAAAGAGTAACATTTAGCTACAGACAGATAGATAGGCAGACAGATAGACAGACAGACAGATAGATGTATATCTACTCCAGGCACAGAACTAAGTGTTGGGGCTACAATGGTAAGCAAAAGTGCCCTAAACAAACTTGAGGTTAAGTAGTAGAGACAGATATTAATGAAGTCATTATACAAACAAACTTAAAATCATGACAAACACCATGATCAAGATGTCCATGGTGTCCACAAAGCAGATGTCCTGATGATATGATCCAGTCTGAAGGTCAAGGAGAGACTCCTGAGTAAATATCTCAAGGATAAGGAGTAGTTAACTAGTCAACGATGAAAGAGTGTTGTGAGAAAAGTGTTCCAGGCATAAGGAACAACATAAGCAAAGGCCCTGAGGTGAGTGGGAGCACGGCACACTCAGTGAGTAGGTGGAGCCACACAGCTGCAATGCTGAGAATGAGAAGAACTAGGGTGAGCTAAGTCAGCCAACGGGGGGGCAGAAGATGGGGCAAGGCCTGGTAGGCCGTGCTGGGAAAGTACAAATTTATCCTAAAAGAATGGTAAGCTATTGACTGGGTGTAAGCCAAAGGGAGGCATGAGTGGATTCTTAATTTGGAAACATCTGCCTCCCTGCAGGGTGGAGAATGATGGAGGCCAGAGGGATGCAGGAGATGCGTCAGCTATTGCAATCATCCACATGAGAGAAGATGGCAGCCAGGACACAGGAGGTGACAATAAAGGGGACAGAAGTATGGATCCCCAAATTGCCCTAGAGATGCCGTTGGCAGAAATTTTATTTTGGGTTGAATAGGAACAGCTAAGAGTGAGGGAGAGGTGATGAACCCTAATTTTCTGGCTCGAGCAACTCAAGGGCTGTTGGTGCCAATGAGCTGGGGAACACTGGGAGAGGCCTGGGTTGAGAGGACCACGAGCTCGTCTTGGGCATGTTGCACTGAACCTTTAAGATGTCCAAATGGACATGTCTTAAGCAGTGATTCATCACTCGGGAGCAGAGATGTAGATTTAAGAGGCAAAGGTATCTGGGCCGTAAGCCATGGGCGTATGGACGTACCTAAGAGGAGGACAGAGAGGAGAGGAGAACACAGGGCACAGCTGAGAAAACTCAAACATGCAACAACCATCTAGAGCTGTGATTCCCAAAGTGTGGTCCAGGGCACCTTGGGGTTCTCCAAGACCCTTCACGGGGTCTACAAAATCAACACTGCTTTCAAAGGATCACTGAGATGTTCTTCTCCTCTTTCACACTCATTCTCTCACACGTGTGTGGTGGGGTTTCCCAGAGACGACGTGATGGGTGATGTTAGTGTAAGACTGAACGCAGAGGCGAGCGGGCTTCTCAGAGGGCAGCGTGAGGAGCCCCACAGACCCTCCTCCCAGGGAAACAACCATAACAGGTGAATGTTATTTTAAAAATTAAAGCGTCTGAAGATTCTCAAAGGGCATTTAGCAAATGGAGAAGCATCTATCCAAGAAAATCTGCTAAGTCACAGTAAGAAGAGCAAGAGTTTGTGGCATCTGAGCAGTGACCCACTGCCCAGTGCCTCCAGCCACGATGGGAGCGCTGCTCCCAATGTGCGCAGCCACGGGCATGGGCTCCCGCCCCCTCCAGCAGTCAGGCTAGGGCTACGGTTTCCCTGGGAAGGACAGGCCACCAGCATTTCTCATTTCCCTCGGCTCTGTGCTACAGAAGCTCTATTCCAGGCAAGAGCAGCTAAAAGGTCTGGGGATCTCTTCTTCCACCCAGGGGCCACTCATAGTTCAGAAACTCTGGCTGGGGTGCAGCACGCCAAGACCATGGGCCCACGATCACCCTCACCCCAGCACACTTAAGACAGAGGTTTCACACCAGGAGGGCCAAGCCAAGAAGATCAGAGGCCAACACTCCTACCCAATGCTCTGCTTGTAAAGCAGGGCTATCACTCAAGAGAAGCAGTGACAGACATCCCCTAGTTCCAGAGAGGGTTCCCAGGAGGGAGAGACAGGCCTTAGGAAGAGAGAGTTCTGTAAGTTTTCCCAAGAAAATGGACTTTATTTGCATCAGAGAATGAGGATGTTCAACCTAAGGGTGCTGTCAAAAACGATGGAGATTTTGGGCTGGCCCCATGGCTGAGTGGTGAAGTTCACACGCTCTGATCCAGTGGCCCAGGGCTTCACCGGTTTGGATCCTGGGTGTGGACATGGCACCACTCATCAGGCCATGCTGAGGCAGCGTCCCACATGGCACAACCAGAGGCACTCACGACTAGAATATACAACTATGTGCTGGGGGGCTCTGGGGAGAAAAAGAACAACAACAAAAGAAGATGATTGGCAACAGTTGTTAGCTCAGGTGCCAATCTTAAAAAAAAATGATGGAGATTTTGATGGCAGGAAATTAAGAGGAGGCTGGTAGCTCCATGAATACAACAAACTGAACTGTAGACCAGCTAGTATTTTACCAAAGAGAACCACCAAAAAAAGACAGCTAAGAAGAGCCTTCCTGGGGTTGGAACAAGACTCAAAGACAGGCCCCTAAGACTAGCCCTGCCAAGGGGCATGAGGTTCACTGAATCTGACCGTGGAGCAACATATGCTCAACGGCATTGTCAAAAATAGCACAATGAACCAGCGTTAGCGGAGGCTAACAGCTAAGTGTGATACCCACAGAGGAAGACAATGTAACAGAGATCGGCAGAAAAGAGCCAGAGAGAGCCCTGTGAAAACTACTGTCATCCCAGGGTGACTGAACATGTGCTCAAGACTGTGCCCTCTGGGACATGGCATCAGAGGCTGCACATGGCGAGGGTGATAGACTTGACTGAGGGAGTCCATCCAAGTAACTAAACAAACAAACACACAAACAAGAGCAAGCCCTGCAGATGGAAGAGTTGGCATCCAGAGTTGCTACAATCTATTACGCAATGTGTCCAGTTTCCAGCAAACAATTATGAGACATGCAAAGAAACAGGAAAGGATGACCCATGTACAGGAAAAAAAAAATCAGGCATCAAAAACTGCTTCTGAAAGGGATCACGTGTCAGAGTTAACAAAGACCTCACAGCAGCTACTATAAGTATGTTCAAAGAACTAAAGGGAGCCATGCTAAAAGGAGTAAAGGAAGATTTAATGACAATCTCTCATCAAATAGAGAATATCAATAAAGAAATGGAAATTATAAAAAGGAGCCAAGTGGAAATTCTGGAACAGAAGAGTACAAGGTTCAAAATGAAAAATTCACTAGAGGGATTCAACAGTAGATCTGAGCTGGCAGAAGTAAGAATCAGTGAACATGAAGGTAGGCTGACAGATATGCATGTAATCTAAAAAGAAAAGAAGGAAGAAAAATGAATGGAGCCTTAGAGAAGTGTGCAACACGTATAGCATACCAACATATTCATAACGGGAAAACCAGAAGAGGGGGGTGAGAGAAAGGAGCAGAAAAAATATTTAAAGAAATAATGGATGAAAACCTCCCAATGTCAATGAAAAATATCAATCTACACATCTAAGAAACTTGACAGTCTCAACAATCTCCAGTGCGATAATGCAAAGGGAACCACAAATAGACACATCATAGTAAAAATGTTGAGAGACAAAGAAAATCTTGAAATCAGCAAGAGAAAAATGACTCATCACCTACAGGGAACTCCAATAAGATTAACAGCTAACTTCTCACTGGAAACAACAAGACCGGAAGGCAGTGGATGACACGTGCATTCTGAAAAGAAAAAGACTACCAACCAAGGCTCTTTTATCTAGCAAAACTGTCTTTTAAAAAGGAAAGTGAGGCAGACATTTCCACATAAACAAAAACAGAGGGATTTGTTGCTAGTAGACCCACCTTATAAGAAATGCTAACGGAATTCTTCAGACGGGAAGCAAGTGACACCAGATGGTAATTGAAATTCACATGAAAAAGAAAAGAATACTGGTAAAGGTAATCATGTGAGCAATTATAAAAGACAGTATAATTGCATATGTCTTCTCTTGACATATTTAAAAAGCAACTATACAAAATAATATGTATACAATTGTGTTGCTCGGCCTGTAACATAGAGATATGTAATACATTTGACAATAACAGCGCAAGGGAGGTGAGTGGTAGTAAAGCTATATTGGAATAAAAAAATAACTAGACGGTAACTTGAATCTGTGGGAATAAATTAAGAGAATGAGAAATGGTAAATAAGAAGACTAATATAATGAACATTGAAAATATATACATGCTCTCCTTTCCTCTACCAGCTTCTTTAAGATAGGCAATTATGTAAAATAACTATGTAGTGTTGGGTTAGTAACCTGTACAGATGTGATATGTACAACAGTGACAGCACAAAAAGCGGAGCTACAAGAGACTAACATCTCTATATTTCACTAAGTTTTTAGTATAAATCTGGAGTAGATTCTAAGTTAAGATGTATATTGTAAGCTTTAGAGCAACCACTAAGAAAACAACTTAGAAATACGTGGTGAAAAATCATTACAGAAATTACAAGGTTATACCAGAATACATCCACCTAATGCAAAAGAAAACAGTAAAGGAGAAAGACAGGGGCAACAAGGACACAAGGCAGGTAGAAAACGATCAGAAAGGTGGAAAATCTAACCATATCAATACTAACACTAAATGGGAATGGATTGATAATCTAATCAAACAACAGAGAATGTCAAACTAGATTTTTTTTTAAAAAGATGGACTATGCTGTCTATAGGAGATGCATAGGATGCAAGATACAAATAAGAGGAAAAGGATGGGAAAATGTACACCATGCAAACAATAATCATAAAAAATCCAGAGTGACTTTACTAACATCATATCAAATAAACTAAAACAAAAAAACGTTGCTGGACATAAAGAGGACATTTTATAATGATGAAAGGATAGGAACGCATAGGAATTATCGACTTTTATGCACTTAACGAGAGAGCTCAAAAATACATAAAGCAATAACTGACAGAATTGAAGCAAGAAATAGACAATTCCACAATACTAGTTGGAGACTGTGATATCCCACTTTCAATAATGGATAGAACAGCTGGACGGATCAGCAGGTAAACGGAAGACTTGAACAACGCTGCAAACCACGTGGACCCAGCAGACGGCTATAGGACACGCCACTCAACATCACCAGAATCCACATTCCTTTTAGGCACACGGGGCATATTCTTCAAGATAGATAATATGCGAGACCATAAAGCAAGCCCAAATAAGTGTCAAAGGAGGTAAATCATAGAAAGTATATTCTCCAATTGCAATAGAATGAAACTAGATGTCAATAACAGACAGAAATTTGGTAGATTTAGAAATATGTATAGATTGAACAATATACTCCTAAATAACAAATGAGTAAAATAAGGAATCCCAAGGGAAATTAGGAAATACTTTGAGATGAATGGAAGTAACAAACATAACATACCAAAATTTAGGAGATGCAGGCAAAGCAGCCCTTAGAGGGACGTTTACAGCTGTAGCCGTCTATATCACAAAAGAAGAAAAATCTCAAATTGATAATCTAACTTTCCATCTTAAGACACTAGAAAAAGAACAGTGAACTAAAACTAAAGCAACAGAAGGAAGGAAATAATAAAGATTAGATCAGATACAAATTAAATAAAGAATAGAAAAACAAAGGTTAGTCTTTGAAAAGATAAACAAAATTGACAAACTATTAGCTAGGAGGCTGAAATTACTAAAATCAGGAATGAAAGGGGGACATCTCTATCAACATTACAAAAATAAAAAGTATTCTAAGAGAGCACTATGAACAACCGTATGCCAACAAATTAGATAACTTAGATGAAATAGACAAATTTCTAGAAAGACACAAACTATCAGAACCATCTCAAGAAGAAATAGAAAATCTGAATATACCTATAACAAGTAAAGAGATTTGATCAGCAATTTTAAAACTTTCAGTGAAGAAAAGCCCAGGCCCAGATGGCTTCAGTGGTCAATTCTACTAAATATTTTTAAAAGAATCAATATCAATTATTCACAAGCTATTCCAAAAATATTATTTCAAAAACTTACTCTATGTGGCCAGTATCATCCTGATACCAAAACCAGAAAAAGAAACCACAAGAAAACAAAACTACAGACCAACATCTCTTATGAATATAGATGTAAAAATCCTCAACCAAATACTAGCAAACAGAATCCAGCAACTTCAAAAAAGTCTTATACTCCATGACACAGTGGGACCTATCCCAGAAACGCAAAGGTGGTTCAACATCTGAAAACCAATCAATGTCATCCACCATATTAATAGGAAAAGGAACCACATGGTCATCTCACTGGACCCAGAGAGAGCCAAGGACAAGATCCAACACCCTTTCATGATAATATGGTCAACAAAGCAGGATTAAAAGGCAACTTCCTCAACCCAAGACAAGACGTCAACGAAACACCCACCCGAATATCATACTTAGTGCTTTTGCTCTAAAATCAGGAATAAGACAAGGGCGTCCCCTCTCACTCTTTCTATTCAACATGGTACTGGAGCTTCCAGCCAGGGCAATTAGACAAAAGAAAGAAAAATAAATAAAGACATCCAGGTTGGAAAGGAAGTAAAACTCTCTCTTTTCACAGATGACAATCTTGTATATAGAAAATCTTAATGAATCCACTAAAAAGTATTGAGCTAATAAGCGAGTTCGACAAAGTTGCAGGACACAGAATCAATACACAAAACATCTATTATATTTCTACATACTAGCAACGAACAATCTAAAAAGGAAATTAAGAAAGCAAGTCCATAGCATTAAATGAACAAAATGCTTAGGAAAAAAATTTAACAAAGAAGTACAAAATTCCTACCCCAAAAACTGCAAAATATTGTTAAAAAAGCAAATAAATGGAAAGTCATCTGCCGTCATGGATTGGAAGAGTTAATGCTGTTAAGATGGTGACACTCCCCAAATTGACCTACAGACTCAACACAGTTCCTGTAAATACCCCAGCTGTCTTTTTTACAGAAAATAACATGCTGATTCCAAAATTAATATAAAAATGACAGGGACCTATAATAGTCTAAATAACCTTGAAAAAGAATAAAGTTGGAAAAGTCACACTTCCTGACTTGAAACCTACTACAAAGCGACAGTAACCAAGACAGTGTGGTACCGGCACATGGACAGACATATAGATCAAGGAAATTGAACTGAGAGTCCAGAAACAAATCTGCACATCTATGGCCGATTGATTTTCAATGGGAACTGGAGACAATTCAATGGGCAAAGAGCAATCCTTTAACAAATTGTGCTGGGCGACTGGACATCCGCATGCAACAGAATGAACTTGGACCCTGACCTTACACCATAAACAAAAAACTCAGAACGGATCATAAACGTAACTGTAAAAACTCAAATACAAAACTCTTGAAAGAAAACACAGGAGTACATTTTTATGACCTTCAACCAGGAAATCTGTTCTTAGATATGACACCAAAAACACAAGCAACAGAAGAAAAAATAGATAATTTGGACTTCATCAAAATGGAAAACTTTTGTGTTTCAAAGGGCACCATCAACAAAGTGAAAAAGACAATCCATAGAATGAGAGAAAATGTTTGCAAGTCACTTACGTGGTAAGAGATTGGCATCCAGAATCTCTTCCAATACAACGGTAAAAGGACAGTCTAATTAAAAGTGAGTGAAGAATCTGAATCGACATTTCTCCAAAGAAGATACACAAATAGGCGATAAGCACACACAAAGGTTCAACATCCCTACTAGCCTTTAGGAAAATGCCAATCAAAACTGCAGTGAGGTATGACTTCAAACCCACCAGGATGGCGAGGACCACAAAGGCAGATGACAAAGACTGTTGACGCACTGACAAGGACGTGGAGGACACGCAGCTCTCTCGCCCTGCTGGTGGCACTATAAATGTGCAGCCACTTTGGACAACAATCTAGCAGCACCTCAAAATGTGCAACAGAGTTACCGTACGACCCAGTAATTCCCATGCTGGGTGTGTAACCACCACGGGGAGGAGAAAAGACACAACCACACAAAAGCTTGTACTTGAATGTTCACAGCATTGTTGATAATAGCTACAAAGTGGAAAAAACCCGTGTCTATCAGCTGATGAATGAATAAACAAAACGCAGCGTATCCATACAATGAAATATGATCAGTAATAAAAGGAATGAACAGCAAGTTGGATGGACCTGGAAAACGTTATGCTAAGAGAAAGAAGCCAGTCACAAAAGACCACATATTATTTGATTCCATTTATATGAAAAATCCAAAAGAGGGAAATCTATGGAGACAGAAAGTATATTAGTGGTTGCCTGTGGCTGGGTAGGTTGGAAAGAAATGAGGAGAGACTGCTAATGGGTATGGAGTTTCTTTTTGGAATGACGAAAATATCATAAAATTGACTGTGGTGACGATTGCACAACTCTATGAATACACAAAAAGAAATTGAATTGTTCAATTTAAATTGGTAAATTGTATGGTATGTGAACGATATCCTACTAAAGACGCTTTTCTTTAAGAAAAAGGATCCACACAGAAGCAAATGTGAGAGTCCAGCTGTCTCGTTTTAAGCCAGACATTAAAGACATTTGTAGAAATATAAATCGACGCCTCTCTTCTCATTAAAATTTTTATGTTTTGGAAAATATAGTCATTTCTATAAATAGACATCATTTATGTAATGTTTTTCTTGTTGTTAGTTTTAAATGAGTTAATAAATATTTTTAAATGTTTTCATCCTTAATTTCCAATGTAATAAACAAAAGCTTTCTGGGCTCCTCAGTAATTTTTAAGAGTATAAAAGAGTCCTGCTCACAAATGTTTGAAAACCACCAGAGGAAGACCCAGAGCAAGCAAAACGAGGGAGTTAAAGAGCAAGAAGGGCAGGTGCCAGCTCTCTGACGACAGAGGTGTCTTAAGAAGAGGGGGTCAGTCCACCGTATGCACTGCTTCTAGGAGGATGGAAAACTGAGAGATGGCACAAACGGCAGAGTCACTGGAAGATGAGGGATTGGCCCAAGATGGGCAAGACGCCCCACCTTCTGCTGTCAAAGAGGAGACGAGCAGCGAGGGGATGCCGGCATGCAGCACGCTGGCCGTGGGACGTGCGAGGGGCTCCCGTCAGGTGGCTGGGGCTGTCGCTCTGACTGATGACACCTGATGAGCGAGATGAAGGTCGAGGAGAGACCGGAAGCCTTGAGGAACGGAACGTTGGCTGACAAGGGGCACCCACTAGGTTTGCTGGGCGGTTCTGAGGCCCCGGGGAAGCTGGCGACCCTGAACGTCCCAGGGCACCCGTGGGCCGCGTGACGTGAGCTCTCTGGCCGCTGGTAGCTTCTCAGGTCCCAGAAGTGATTTGCACGGTGTCCCTCAGGGACTGCCACCCTCTTCCGCTTGGGAGGCCTGCTCCAGAAATAGAATGTTGGGCAACAGAAGCTGTCTCAGAATGCGGCCAGGCCCGGGTCGCGGCTCCTGCAGAGTTGCAGTTGGCACATCGCGGTGAGGACTGCGTCTCCCGCCACAGAAGGAAGTCGGCAAGCGCTCGATGCTGGACAGGTGGAATGTGCTGGCCATCCAAGGCTGCTCCCTGCACACAGGCGGTGAGCAAAGACGTTTCCAAAACCCGCCATCGCCTAGACTGGCACAGATGGACACGACGTTGTTCTAACTGAGCCTGTGCAGTTTCCACCCACATGTGTTAAACCAACACCAGAGAAGCAGCAGCATGGCTCCCCCGCCACCTGGCCGCCTGGGGACGTGCGACCCCGCGGTGACTGCAACTGCGCTCATTCCTTTGAAACACCCACGGGCTTCCAGACGTGGGCTGGTTATTCAACAGCTCTGGGCCTCAGTTTCCTTGGCTGTCAAACAGGGTCAATAGAGCCTGCTTCACAGTTAGGTGGAGCCCATGGGGACAGCACAGAGAGTAAACGTTATTGCTGCTCTCCTTTTCTGGTTTGTCCCCTAGCTGACTGGCTGGCCCTGTCCGCCTTTCTTGAGCCTGAAATTGTCCTTGCCAGAAGTGCAAAGTCGGAGGCCCGGAGGAATAGTTCATCTGGTCCCTCGTTTAGGGAGGAGGAACCCAACACACAGAGAGGGGACACTGTAGCCGAGTTTTAGAGTGGTCACTTGCTCAGCGGCAGGGAGAGGACAGGCATCCTGGACACGGTTAGAACTGTGTGACCAGTGGAGCCCAGGACCCTGGGCAGCGACACTGAACAGCCCGTGAACACGCCCGCAGACCTCCCCATGGGCACTGTGCATGTGTCCTGGTGCCAAGCCCCAGGCTGCCAGCTGCCCCAGCTGCCGAGGGAGGTGGCCACTCCCAGGCGGGCGCCCCGCACTGCCTACACTTTGGTGCAGGGCTGTGTCCTCACCGGCCGGGCAGGTCAGCCCCAGCACGCCATCTCCCGGCCACTGCAGCTCCACCTCCACGTGCACAGCCCTTTAGCGTGTCTTGACAGCAAAGATCTGAAAATATGCTTGCTTCTGATTTCCAAAAACTACACCATCAAAAGTGAGGGCAGCAAGCAGCAGGTGAGAGGCCTGTCTTCTCCCCCAGGAGACGTGCGAGGGGCTCCCCAGGCCCCCCAAAGTCACATGCGGTGGGGTGGGCCTCTTCACCTCCCTGGGCCTTACATCCTCCATCTGCAGAATGAAGGGCCTTCAGGCCGTGAGTGCTCAGGCCCCCCGTTAGCAGGGGTCACTCCCACCCTCGCCCCAGGAGCTTGTTTAAGGTGAGAGAGAAACCGTTTCACCATCTTCCCTAACAGACGGCTGATAAAGATAAATGAGGAGGATACGCACGGTGTCATTACCCACAGTCACTGTGCAGTGTGTGCACCTCAAAAAGCGCCTTTTCCGTCCGGCACTTCTGTCTGTTTAACTACAGACTCCAGTGTCCACGCCTTGCTGGCCACCCCGTCCCCTCTCCATGGAGGTGGGGCTGGCCACCGCTCTGGCCCTGCTTTTTTGCAGCAGCTGATCTGTGCCGGAGCAGAAGTCTGTCTGCATCATTTTCACTCCCTCCTTATGCTATTGCGCTGAAAGCTGGTTGCTGTCGCATTTTACAAAATTACTATAAAAAGACCCTAAAATTGAAAAGTACAAGTGGGCAGCCGAAAGACACTCTGACTTCTTCCAGTTCCCTAACAAATTTATCCCTTGGAACAAAAAGCACAGTTTGGCCAACGGGCATTTTTGTTTTGGGGAATCTTTTTAAAGAGGAGCAGCCAGACTGGGGCTGCGAAGACCAGCCTGGCCTCCGACAGCCACTGCGCGAACCTCAGACCGTGTAGAGACACTGCCTACGGCCCTGCCACTCATCTCCAGAGCACAGCAAAGCCTTCGTGCCTGGGAACAGCCCTGGGAGACAACAACTCTGCAGAGCCAGCTCTCCGCAGAGCCGGGGCGCATCCTGATGACCTCAGAATTCACACTCACCCCACATGCCCTTCCACAGCCCAAGGCCCTGGTGGGCGCTCTGCAGCTGGCCCTGCGGCTTCCAGAGAGGCTGCTCCTGGCGGCCCCTTCCCTCCCATGGGTTGGGGGCCAGGGCCGGAGGGTGGGGGGTCAGGGCCGGAGGGTGGAGGCCCAGGCAGGGTTTGCTGGCTGCCTGTGCCCCCTGGTTTAGTATCTATGCCCTGAGGGTATGGCGCTGGGTGTGTTCTTATAAATCTAAATGATGCATTAGAGTTCGAATGAACCATAAAAATGTCCCCAACTTGGCAGGAAGTGCCTTTGCCTCAGGAAGAAAAAGGAAATAATCCTGCTTGTGAAGGCAAAGTTGAATGGGTAGTGCTTTTTTGATAAGAACCTCCGTAGAATGAGTGAGAACACGTTTTATAAGTGCAGAATCTTTACCAGGAGGCCACCTGGGAGGCTCCAAGGGGGCGGGAGGGGCCGCTCTGCTGCAGGGAGCAGCCAGGGAGCAGGAAGGCCCAGTGGGCAGGGACAAGATGAGAAATGCCCAGAGCAGGTGGGAGGGGGCAACTTCCCAACCCCGTGGCATGCAAGACATACTAGGGAAGAACAATGATGACAGTACCAGCTCCCACTCGTCGAAGGCACCGCTCACTCTAAGAGCTGGACACAAATGAGCTCCTTCGACCCTAACAAGCAGCCCACACAGCATGTTTATTGCTGCCCCATCTCACAGGTAAGGAAGCCGAGGCTCGAGGCAGTTCACACACTTGCCCAAGAGTGTACAGCTGGGAGGTAGCCAAGCGAGGATTCAAACCCAGGCCCGTGGGATCCCAACAAGCCACAGCCCTCACCGTGGCGCCATCCTGGTTGAGCAAGTGCTCATCACCAATGATCACAGTTTACCTGCGAATCTGTTGAACACAGGAATGTTCACAGCAGCTTTTCTTGTAGCAGCCCCAAAATGGGAAACAACCGAGATGTCCTTCAACGGGTGATGGGTGAACGAACCATGGTCCGTCCACACCACGGAGCTCCACCCAGCAAGAGAGAGGGACACACTGTTGATACATGCGGCAACTTGGGTGGATACACTCCCGTCTCAAAGGTCCCATGTTGTGCAATCCCATTTATGTAGTGTCCTCAGAATGACGAGAGTAGAGAGATGGAGAACAGGTTGGTGGTGTGAGGTGTTAGTGAGGGGCAGAGGGGCTATAAATGGGTTCATGGAAGCGTGCTGCATCTTGACTATGGGGATGGACACAGGGACCCACACGTGTGACAAGGTTGCATGGAACTAAACACACACACGTGTGTGCACACGACATATAAGCATATATACCAACACAAACACCGACACACAGAGCCGGTGAGGTCTGAGTAAGCTGGTAGATTGCACTGACGGCGGTTTCCTGGTGTGACACTGGGCTGCCGTTGTGCAAAATATTTTCATGGGGGGATCGGTGCAAACGGTATTTTGTAGTCTGATCTCTCTGTGTGATTATTACAACGGCATGCAAACCAACAATTGTCTCAGAAAGTTTTCTCAAATGCCTAAGTGTGGTGACACCTCTGAAAGGAAAACAGGACATGCTCAGGGTCCTCCCCTGAGGCCTGTGGGCATGGGGCAGGGGCTTCTATAGTTCAGGCTAGGCCCCCATGGCTTTCACGCCTGTTTCAAAATTTGAGTTTTACTTGAAATCCTTTGGTGAGTATTTCACCTGGTGGCTTCAGGCAGCTGTAAGTTAGAGAAGCGACAATTTACACACCCTGGTCTGAATTCTGAGATAGACTTTTTCCCTAGCCCTATACTTTTACGTTGTTACAAAATTTGTCCCAAATAGAAGAAGAATGGGATTAAACTATAAAAGGAGTAAATATTTCTTTAGGCCTGAATAGGTGCTTTCTAATGACACAGAGCTGGAATCCTGAAGCTCAGTTTTTTGAGGGGGAGGCTGTAGTGCACATGGAGGGCACGTGGGGGAGGGGTGGTCCTCAAGTTCAGGGGACGCCACCATCATCGGTCCCCACCGGGCTCCCAAGGCAGAGGCAGGATCTCCACATTCTTCTCCGCCACATGGGCAGAGAAGGACGGTGTCCACAGTGAACATGGAAGCCACAGCCGTGGGTCCGTGCCGGGGATGCGTCGGCAGGCCAAGGGAGGGCCAGTCTGGGGCTGGGCCTGTGGTGAAGCTACCACACGACTCCCCATATCCTGGGCACCTGGCCACCTGACCCATCCTCCCCTCCATGGCCCCTTCCTCCTGGCACAGGGCTGGCTCTAACCCATGGGAAAAGCAGAAGGACAGCTATGGGAAGGTTCCAGAACAGGGGGGAAGCCCCTGCCTTAGCTCTCGGTCACAGAGCAGACAGGCAGCGTAAGGACCAAGGGTCCGGTGAGGCGTCCACAGCAGGTTGACCCCCATGGAGCTCCCTCTTGGGCCTTAGTGATGCACAGGCCTGCGATGGCCCCAGGTGGATTTGAATGAGGTCAACCTGTCCCCCACGGCCAGCCCTGCCACCACTGGACTCTGGGGGAGCTCGCAGGACAGAGAGGCGGCTCTGGGCTCCCATCTGTTTCCCCCTGGCCAGGGAGGGCAATGTCTGACCCCTCCACGGCCACATGGGCCCTCTTGCCCCCTTCCTGTGGTCACAGCAACAGCCTTCGGCCCACGCACCAGTGCACCATCAGGTTCAAACTTGTTTCCACTTCCTCGTTTGACTCCCAGATGGGGTTGCCCGCTCCGGCGAGCCTCACCCTGACCTCGCACAAGTTGTACAAGTTTTAATCAGTGAATTCCAGACTCAGCCCTGTGCACACACGTGACACACCCCCCAGCACAGACACAGACACGACGGGGCGGCTGGGCCTGTCCTTTCTGAGAGAAGACCTAGGGAGGCCCCGCAGCCCTATGGGGACAAAGCCACGTCTGGGGAGGGCGACCCTGAGCCTAAGCTGAGCCAGGGCCACGGGGTCTGTGACAGGCAGGACAGGGAGCCCCTCCCAGCCCGCAGGCAGCCACGGGGCCATCCACAGGCAGCACGACTTAGGAGCAAATACCTGGATACCAGGTGAGAGCACCACTTGGCAAAAGGCATGGTGTAATTTAGGCAAAAAAGCATTTTAATGAATGATTGTGTGAAAGGAGAGAAAGCCCTTAATCCCGTCATAACAGCTCTAAGGGGAAGGGTTGGAAGCAGCTTTAGCATACAACCAGCTGAGTGGCACCTCATCCAGAAATCACAGAGAGAAATGAGGGATAGAGCTACAAAGACGCTGATAAAAGGGGGATGCGAGGAAGCGGCCACAGCAACAATTTCACTCAGACCCACGGGAAACGGCCTGTGCTGTTCGGTTTTCTGGGAAGCCAGAGGGTGACAGATGTCTCCAGCTGGACAAAAAGAAAAACAGAGAGACCAAGATCAAGGAGGAAGAGAAGGCAGCGAGAGGGATCCAACTCACCCCCTGGCCTTTCAGACAAAATCCAGACCAGAGAGGGGACGGGGCTGGCCCAACCCCCAGCGACCCTCTGCTGAGCAGGCGTCCAGTCCAATCACCTGTGGGTCCAGCTCTGTCCAGGGTCTGTTAGAACTGACGCATCCAGTCCTTCAAACGTGGAGCCTGGCCCGGTGTTTCCCTCCGCAAATCACTCCCAGCAGGAGAGCTCCCCTCCCCATGTTCAAGAGAGGACGAGGCCCCAGGTATGAATTAGCACGTCTTGCGGCTCCCGGGCTCTGGGAACAAGGGGGCAGGTTGTGCTGGGAGCAGGGGGCCATGCCAGGGGCTCCAGGCACGAGTGACCTCGCCATTTACTCCATCGTGTCACAGGACCATCTTTGTTTCCTCATGTGCCGTGCAGTGTAAAAGGCTTGGGAAGCACAGCTCTAAAGAACGACGTGGGCTCCGGCAGCACCAGCTCGCCCCCCCCACCCCGAGAACGCGTCCAAAAGACGGTTCTCACCAACTCCGGACGCAGCCTGCAGGGCGCTCGGAGGCCCTTCCAGAGAACTCAGCCTCAGTGGGGTTTCCATCGTGGGCTGGGTAGCCGCGGCTGTTGATCTTCACTTTTCTGGGTGACCACATGCCAGGCCCCAGGCTCAGCCCCGGGACAGGGCTGGATAGCGGGAGGGGAGAGGTGATACTGTGAGACGTGGTTCCTGTCCACAGTCCCCGGGGGTTGGGTGGGTCATAAGATTCGAGGCTATCCCAATGACACGAGCAAGAGTCAGTGAGCACCCACGTGAAGAAGACGGGGAAGTGGAGTCGTGATGAAGCCCCGGCCCGGGAGGCACGGGAGGCAGGATCCATCCGTGGTTGAAGCCGAGCAGACGGGAAGAACGAGGGAAAGGGGGCGTCAAGTTTGGGTCCACACTTCTGGGCTCAGCTTGGCAGACAGCAGCAACCTGAGCTGAGAGCCACACCTTAGGAGACATTACAGGTGTGAAGGAAGGGAGTCTCACTTTGTCGTGACTTTAGGACGCCTGGAGGACATCCAGGCACGGTGTCTGATGGGTGTTTGTGAACAACGCTGTGGCACTCAGGAGAGGGGCACCGGGAGTGGTTGATGTACAGGTGAGCGGACAGAACCGTGGCAGGGAGCCGAGCAGGGACCCAAGAACGCTCACATGAGAGCAGCCGGCCAGGAGGAGGAGCCGGGACAGAGACAAGAAGCAGGAGCTCGTGGATGGCGTCAAGGCCACAAAGCAGTGTCCTCAAACTGAAGAGCAGAGGCCCCAAGAGCACCCCACTTTGAGAACCCCTACACTGCAAATTGTATGCTTATGTGATTGCTGCATGCGGACAAAATTGTGAAACAGAAACACAGGCAAAAACCACAGGCAAAGCAGGTCTCACGTTGGCCATTCGGGTGACCCAGAACCTTCTAATCATTCTCACTAGCTTGATACGGAGATGGTGGCACAGAGGGTTTTGCAGGAGGCCACAGAAATGACAGCGGAGCCCAAAGGGCAACGCAGCCAGCCTCACAAACGGGCTGGGAACCCATTTTCAGGGGCCGTCAGCATCCTTCACGCACGAGGGGCAGGACCTCATAGAAAGTTGTTCTCTGCCTTGCACTTTGTTGCGTCTATTCTTCTCATCCTCTCCCCGTAAGAAAACCCTAGGAACCAAAGTCCGGCCGAGAATGGGAAAATACAGAAAATAACAGAATCCTACATAATCCATTTCTTTAACGTAACCCAGTGTGCCCCAGGCTTAGCATCCATGGGTCCCGACCTGTCACTGGACCATAGCCCCAGTGTCACAGGCCCTGCTGTACTGTTGTCCTCTCCGTAGCCTGGCGTCTCTGGGCCACGCTCTGAGTGGGTTCATGAGCCCACCACACAGCATCCTCTTCTCTCCAGCCCCAAGTGACGTCTGCTGCCCTCCAGCCCCCCGAGTCTCCAAGAATGCCACCTCCTGGAGCCCGCAAATCCAGCTCGCCCCTCACCCTCCCCGTTCCCCAGTCACTCTGTGCTCCCCCCAGAAGTCGGGAGAACACTCTCCCCTCGTCTGTGTTTCCTGTGTTGATTCAGCCTGACGGGGAGCGCAGCCTGGCCTCGGAGGTCCTGAAGCCCCTCAAGGAGACAGCCGCCAAGGCAAGACCAGCCTGGGGGAGACAACCTTAAGTGTTCCCAGCCAAGGGCTCAAGCCACAAACACAGACACAGCCAGGGCCACGCAGCCAGCCCCCCTGCCTTGGGGACCGGCAAAGACCCCGAGGACAGTCCCTGGCCCAGGGGTCTCTCCTCCCCCAGGAGCACGAACATGAATGGAGAGGAGGCAGCAAGAAGGAGCCTGGAAGGTTCCGCTCCGCTCCCAAGAGGAAGGACAGGCAGGGCATCATCCGGCACATCTGCAGGAACTAGATAGAGGAGGAGGCAGCTACATGTGTTCACGCTGCCTGAGTCAAGTGTGAGACCCGGCCCACCACCCGAGCTGGAGCCCAGGTGACCCGGGTCGGGCAGGGTCACCCCAGCCGCCTCAACCCGTGTGCCAGCTCCGCAGTGCATTCACTTCGCAGGCCTTACCACTTGCACACGCATGGGCTGTGTGCTCCTCTGTCCCAGTGTTGCACTTGGGTAAAATGTTTGCTTAGAAAAGATAACATTCCTTATGTTTGCTGTCTCCATCCCCCGTCTTGAAGAGCAGGGGTGGCAGAATTCAGGTGGTTGGCCGCGAAGTCCCAGGGCCAGGACCCCGAGGGAAAGAGCCAGGACTCGCCCTCTCCCTTTGGCCTCAGCACAGCATTTAGAACCTTCTGGGCCCGCCTCAGTTTCCTAAGAGTGTATTTCTAGCACGATGCCCTCTGAGCCCTCACGGCCCCTCACAGCTCTGCCCATCCACGTCCACAGAGAAGCGGTTTTCCCAACATCCCAGAGGAACACCGGGCCAGGTGGGGGACGCAAGGCTTCCAGGCCCCCCTCCCGGCTGCCCCAGGATCCGGCCTCAGCAGCCAGCCCCCGCCCCCGCTGAGTCAAGTTCAGACCTTCCCTCCTCCAGGCGCCTTTCATGTGGTTTCCGTCTAATCTGAAAACACCCCCCTGCCATTGTCTCTGTACCAGTGGACTGTTTCCTAAGTCGCCTTTTGAAAAGCTGGTGCCTTAGAAGGTACACGGTTCACATGTGCACAGTCAGTGTGTCTACACGGGATTCCCACCCACCAGCCAGGAGCCAGACTCTGCTAAGCCATCGTCCACTCACCGGCAGAGGACCGGGCACTAGGGGGGACCCGGCCTCTCTCTGGCTGAGAACCGAGCAGCCTCAGCGTCAAGGTGGGAGGCGCATTTCCACTGGTGGCCGATCGCTCCGCGTGTCCGCCTGATGTGAGGGTCCCCTCATCCCCAGAGACCCGCTCTCCCGCCATGAGGAGGTGAGGACCTGGGCTTTGGGCGGCTGGGCACCCTGGGAGGGGCTGCACCAGCACGGCACCCAGGGATGCACTGTGCAAGCCGGGTCCCCCTCCCTGCCAGCTACCGCCCACGTGGACGTGGGCGTCCGTGTCCATCCATCGCTCGTCTCTTGGTACCCAGCACAGGCTGGGCCTCCACAGGGCGAGGCTCTGTGCTCCCCCCGTTCAGCGGCCTGGGAACCTCACCACAGCTCCGCCTCCTCTTCCAGGGAGCAGGGCTGGTGTGGGTGCAAAACGCCACAAGTTCCTCCCAAGACACCAAGGGAGCTGCAGGGTCCACGGACGCTGCGCGTGCGGACGCCGCGTGCAGGGAGACAGCCGCATGCGTAACCCAATTCCAGCAGGTCCTCCGCTTTCTTCTTCCCGCCAGCAGCAAGCAGCCGCCTCAGAACTTCCCCTGTGATAGATTTAAATGATGGTTAAGGTTTGACAGATTACACTTGTGGTTTTCAAAAGAAACCTTTTTTTGTGAAGAACTACCTTTCTTGGCATAAAATAATTGGAAAGTACCATGGATATCTCAATAAAACACATCAAAAGTAACTTTCTCTGGCTTGTTTTGACACGTCCACTTGTGGTTTCTGTCAACTTTAGCTAAACATCAGGTTTTCTCAGACAGAACAAACCATTAAAATATTCAGCAGAAAAAGCAAATAGATATAATTCCTTTTCTGTTTGCCTATTTTCAAATAAAAGGCAATATTGAAAGGAGCGGCCGGCCCAGCTCAAAGTGCATTTTTCCAATCCATACATTCTCCGTCATTATTTGCATAGGATTTAAATGTCTAAGCCTTGGATCCCACTGATTTTTTTTTTTAATGCTGCGTTGTGAAGCCGAAACATACTGAGCCGGTTTTGTGTTTACGAAGGATTGTCCACTTCTGGGGAGTCTGATAAAAGTTAGAAGCAACTTGTGTAGGTTTGAGATTAGGACCTTGGAGTGGGGCTGGAAACAAACGTCTTCCTGTGAGAGACGCGGGGGATCCATCGCCCAGGTCATTCTGTTCGTAATATTTCCCTGGAGGATGATAGGACAAAACGACCTCCCGCAAGAGGACCCTGGAACCAAGCAGACGCAGTTGTGGCGCTGCAGGGTTGTGAGCCAAGCTGATTCCACAGCTGGACACTGGGTTTCCCAGCAGCCAAGGCAAAAACCAAAACTTGCCCAGGGGCGTAATTTTCACCCTCTAACAAAAAGAAAACTTATAAATTTACCTCAAGACAAAAAAAAACCCCGAAAACCAATAACTTTTTCCTGGTGGTAAATTTGGGTAGGAATCCACTGTGACAAGAGTTCTTCTGCGATGGCATCTTGGTCATGTTGAACAGCACCTTCCAGCAGAGTTCTGAAACAAGCAGAAAAGAACGTGTTCCTTTCCCAAGCTTTTAAAAGGCAACAACAGCAGGATCGTTTGTAAACGGGAAGGCCATGCCTGTTGGGAAGCTGACTCAATGTCATGAAAGGTCCCCCGTTCTACAACTGTGAGGGGACACACGAATCCCTGAGCCGCTCAGACCTCTCCGTCCTCATCGGAGGAAGGACTCCCCGCACAAGCAGCTCCTGCGAGGAGCGGCTTTGGGAGAGCCCCGGTGCAGGGTGTCACCAGCTAATGAGTCTCTACAGCTTCCTGGGTGTGAGCTCCATCCCGAGGGCGTGACATGCTCCCGCATCACTCCTGTTAACAGCAGCAGGAGGCAGCTCCTGGCATTACCCCTGCTTTGCATAGGCAGAAACTGAGGCAGAGAATAAGTTCTCCCAAAGCTCCGAAGAGAGTCACTGAGCCTGAATCTGCACCCGGGGAGCCCGGCTCCCAAGCCAGCACGCTCAGCCTGCGCCGTGCACCTTGTTGGGTGTCGTGGCAGAGTTTCCTGCCTTCACCACAGCCTCAACAGCAACAAGAGAGCTGAACTGCTCATTCCTGATTCTTGGCATGCTGGAGCGCATCGTGCGGGAGCGTGTTGTGCCAGAGCGCGTGGTGCTGGAGCGCCTGTGTTTCTTTTGGGTGCCGCATCGCGCTGGGCTAGGCCTTAAGCCGTGAGCTGGAGAAGCTGGCTGTACTGTGTTACGTCCTAATGGGGAAGGTCTGGGGTTACTTTAAACAATCGCTCAGATCCTGCTCTATACAGAGGCTGGGATAACTTCTCAGGGCAGGAATCCAGCAGGGTCTACTCTTGACCTCAAGAAGCTCATAGTCCCCTGCATGTTAATCGACAAGTCGGTGAAACAGTCTGGAGCTGGGCTCCAGGGTGGGGAGTGCTCATCAGACTGGAGGGGAGGAGAAGCCACCATCGATGGAGACTCTGAGAGGAGGTGGGCCTGAGAGTGGGCGGCCGGCTCAGGGACGCAGACCCTGGAGCTCTGTAAGGCGGCTGGGAGGGGAGAGGAGCCCGACAGCAAGAGGGTTCCGAAGGAGCGCAGGCAGGAAAGGATGATGTGCAGACACGCAGCTGAGCAAGCGCAGTCTGCATACTGGGTGAGGAGGGACCAGAGGGGCAGGACAGCTGGTGACGCGGCAGTGGCAGCACAACCAGAACCTGGCGGGAGTCGGTGAAGACGTGGGACGGAAGACACAACAGAGTCTAGAAGGGTGGACTCCCTAGGATCTGGTGATTGGGTGAATGTGGGGCAGAGAGAGAGAGAGACAGAGAAAGAGAGAGAGACAGGCAGAGAGAGAGAGAGAGAAGAGTAGGGCAAGTCCCAGGGTCCGGCTCTGGTGCTCTGGGTCAGGCACCGTGCAGAGGGGTCCAGGTGGAAATGTCAGCACAGGGCTAAGATATTTAAACAGCCCCCTTAGAAAGAGTGGAGTTCAGGGGTGACGTCATAATGAAAATCTCACACAGAGGGCTGGGCCACCTTGCACACAAGGGGAGAGGGCAACAGGGTGCTGAGGCAGAAGTGGCCAAGCCGACCCAGCCTCCTCGGCCAGTACCCCGGGACTCAGCTTAGACGACCGTCCCTGCAAACGCTCTCGGAGCCATCAGGGCTATCCTCAGCACTGGGGTCTGTCGTGGGGAGAACTGTGTCTCCCCAAATTTGTATGCTCGAGTCCTAACCCCTTGTCCCTCAGAATGTGACCCCACTAGGAAACAGGGCTGTTGCAGATGTAATAAGAGAAGATGAGGTCATCTGGGTGGCCCTAATGCAAAATGACCAAAATGTCCTTACACAAAGGGGAAATTTGGACACAGAGACAGATGTATTGGGAGAACACCATGTGAAGACGAAGACAGCCATCGACCGGCCAAGGAGAGAGGTGCCTTCCTCACAGCTCCAGGGGGAACCAGCCCTGCTCACACCTGGATCTCAGACTTCTGGCCCTGAGCACGTGAGACGGTAAGCTTCTGTCGTTCGAGACGCTCAGCGCGTGGTGCGTTGTGACGCAGCCCTGGGAAACTCACCCAGGGCCCAGCACTTCACTGCCCTCGTCTCAGCTGCATCCCCCTCCAGCGGGAGACCGGCCCATGGGAGCATGCTGCTCCTTCCACTGCAGTGAGGGACTCGACAGAGGCGAGAACCCAGGAGGACATGCGGAGACGGTCGCCATGGAAACCAGACTCCTGACTCTTGTAAAGGATGAGCCGGGTGTCCAGGGCTGAGCACCGGGGGCTTCCAGGCAGAGACCCCACCTTCTGACATGAAGCAGGCTTAACTTTAGACACGTTTTAAGGCAGACACAGCTGAGTCCTTATGTAACAGCAAACTTGAGGAAGTGCAGACGGGTGAAGTCACCGAGCCGAGTGCCCCCAAATAGCTGAATGAACTAATCTTCTGGAGAGCCTAATTTAAGAACAGCCATTTAAGTGGTGACAAATGCCTTCTAGCTACAAAAATCCTTTCTGAGATGTGATTGATGCTGCGCCGCGCCTCCAGGCCTACCTAGCCGGTGGGTCCAAAGGCTCCTGAGGGCAGTTCCTAATTAAAGGCCTTGCGGTGCCATCAGCGGGAGCCATGCTTGTCCACCTCCTGCTACAGCCAGAGCGCAGAGCCTGCTGGCACACTGCATCAGACCACAGCAGAGGGCGCAGACCACGGCCCAGGTCTTGCTGTGGCAGCGTGACGAGGATGCTGATTCAAATCACCCACCAACCTTGCACAGACTCCCGGGGTCTCTGCAGCCCGGAGCAAAAAAGAGACACGGAGACGTCCCCCCCAACAAGGTGGCCAGAAGGACAGACTCTGTGTTCAACAACCGGGCCTCGTGGAGGCTGTGCACACAGCGTGTGCTATATCACCAGGCTATCAATTCTGTTAGTGACACTGGTCACCGTCTGCTCGTCCTTCAGACCCTTCCCCACCGCAGTTTTCCACAGCGGCGTTCGGAAACTTTTAAGAACAGGGGATTGACAGAGCGGTCCGGTGTGGCTCTTGAGTTCTGCAGATTGAACCAAAGGCTGTCGTCAGACGCACGAGCTCCGCCAACAGCCTTAAGTCTTCTCGGTGGTTTTCATGATGAGGGGAGCACAGTGCACAGTCGTCAGGAGCGAGGGAGCTGGGCCCAGGGGGCCGGCTCTTGGTCCAGGAACAGAGGTCATTCCTCCCAAAAGGTGGGCCTCCACTTGGGCGCCCTCCCACCCTAACAGGCCCCACACAAAGGCCCTGCCCAGGCTGCTCAGAACCCCTCCTCCTCCTCCCCCTGCCCCCCCGCTCACAGTTTCCTTTGTGGTTCCTCCTGGACGCCGAGTCTACACTACTGAGACCCACTCTAAGCCGCCACTGTCTCAGCGATGGGGTCACCGTTCCTCACGAGCACTGAGTCGGGGGAAGATGCAGCACCTCACCCCAGCTCCCATGACCTGGAGCACGCCCTGCACACAGTAGGTGTGGGGTAAATGTGGACTGGACCACTGATGAGTCCCAATTTCTCAAACACAGCAGTCACCAGGGTCAGCAATTAGTAGAAAGAGAAGGACAACTGAGGCGGGATAACAGCGTGACTCCAGCAGCCGACGGCTGGGGAGGGCCGTATCGGTGGCAGGGACATCCGTCCTTGCTCTCCTGTGTGTTTAGCCTCTTCTGAGTCAAATCCTGTGCAAATATGAGATTTTAGTTTGGGCCTTTCAGTTTTGGTTGTGTGTCGGATAGATGTGTTAGCTTAGAATTTGTCACCATAACATACAAAGTGCTAGAAAAAAGACGGGGGCATAGCTAAACCAAGGCTAAGAATAGAATCTAATTTATGCAAGTTGATTATACTTGTAACAAGAGTGATAATTAGAGATATTTTGAAGAAAAAAAAGAGCTCGAAAGTGAAGATAATTGGAAGATTTATTTCTCCTAGGCTACTAGATAGGAAAGAATGAGATCTTTAATTACATTAATAAGAAAATAATTATTGATAGTCACAAATAATGTCTCCACTGGTTCAGGGAAGCCCATGATCTATTAGAACTTCTAATCAATTTAAAACCTGAAGAGGGTTTTGAATAATAAAGACCAGCTCTGGAGTGAATAAGCCAATCATTTGAGGGGTAGGGATGTCCCCCCCTTATTAAATGGGTACGAAGCAGTCATTAGCATTCGGAAGGAAGAGTCCCCCAGAATGAGGTGTGAGGACCGGGCCTGCAGTTGCTGGTATGGGGATGTGGACGGTGGAGACCCTGGGCCCCCGAGACCCTCTGCCCGAGTCCCACCTCCCACTTTGCTGGTTTTTGTGGAAAGTCGCTGGGACGCCATGTGTGGAGCACACAACACGGGGGAAGTGCTTCCCAGTTCCTTCCCTGTCTGGGGGTCGCTTCCAAACTCCTCTTCCACCTCTACAAACGTGGATCTGTGAAGTTTCTCCTCACTGTATATTTGGGAAAGTTTCTCTCGCTAGACTCCCTGTGAGGAGGCTTCTCAGGGAAAAGACGGCAGCGAGCTGAACGTCTGCGGGCCCACGGCCCCTCCTCCAGCTCCGGGGCTCCAGCTTCTGCCAAGCCCAGCACCCCTGGCCTGACCCATCCTCTTCCGCATTCTCCTCTGTCTTCAACGCAGCCCATCCTCTGCCCTCGGGTCAGCTCAGGGAGCCCTTCCCCTCCCCACGCAGCCCCCCAGCTCCAGGCAGCGGTTTTCACTGGGAGACTGCTCAGTGCTGCTCCCCTATCACCAGGAGCCCACGGCCTTTGGAAGCACAAAAGGCCGTTTGTGAGCAAAGACCTCCAAAAAGCCACTTTCTCAGTTAACCATTCTCACATAGACCCTCTGGCTCTGTGAGGGATGGGTAGAGACCAAACCTGTCAGCGTGGGAGACGGAGACCTTCTCAATCTGGACCAGCTCTCCCGGCCGTTCCGCCCTCGCCTTGAAGCATGCCCTCCCGTCTCCTCGAGCCCCTGTGGACTCAGCCTCATCCTTCAAGACCCCTACAGATGCTGCGACTTGAGAGACACCCAAGTCCCTGGATTGCTGATGGCTCTCGTGTGTCCACAGGGCACCTGGCTGACACCTTCCTCATAGCATGCGCCCCGTTGTACCGTGAGCCTCTGTTTACCCATCTGTCATTCACCAGACCCGGTTACTGGAGGGCTGGGACCCTACCTGGCCCACATGGCATTCCCTGGGACAGGCAAAGGCCCAGCAAGCCATAAATGCCTGGAATGGATAAATGCGCTTTGCTGCAAAAGAAAATGGTGATGAACCTTAACACACAAACCATGGAGACCATCATCAAGCAGCGTTTCAGGCCGTAAGACGAAGACGTAAGAAATCAGAGCGGCATAGTGAGGCACATAAGTCGCTTTTGCTCTGCACGCGCCAGGCATCGCGCTAAGTGCCACTCCAGCCCAGAATCAGGGGCTCCACAGATTCCTGCCCTCGAGCTTAGCTTTTAGAGGGCTAGGGGAGTTTGATGTAACCTGAGGGTCAGGCCACATCTCCTGACAGTCCGAATGCTCCCGGAGAGTCTGATTCGTGTCCATTTTAGTAGGATTTTCTTGATGCATTTCAGAATTGATTCTTTGAGAGAATCAAAAATTCACCTTTCAAGCCCCTATCTACAGCTACGGAGACTTCACAGACAACACAGGCCAGGCCCCATCTCTCAGAAAAAACAACACAAACAGGAAAACCCTGCAGCTGACTCTCCCCAGGGTCCCCATCAGCGCTCTTTCCACGACTCCCGCCTCCGCCCGCTCCCACGTTTTCAAAGGACACTTCTTGCAGCTTAAATGTGCTCACCGACTAATGGGTTGCAGACTTCAGAAAATGGCGTTGACCATGAAGAAGCTTTTGACATTGGTTCTCCATTAATAAGAGAAGAACATTTCGCTCCATCTGGGCACTTGGGATTTTAATACTTAAAAACGTTTACAGTCTCCAGGATTGAAATTCAAACTGATGCCCAGACAGAGAAGGTGGCCTCTTCCAGCACCGTCTGCGGTTGCCCTTGCAGCAGCCAGCCTCTGCTGCAATAATGCGGCACCACAAACCCTCAGGGGCTGAATTCAGCAAGAAACAGTTATTCGGCTCACGAGTCCACAGGGTGGAGCTGATCTCGGCTGGGCTCCCGTGCATGCCCTGGGGTGACTTAGGAGGTTCTGTCCAGCTTGGCATGGGGATGCCCCAGCAGGGGTAACCTGGATACTCAGCCCTGTCTCACGTGCCTCCCTTCCAGCAGGCTACACCTGGCATGCGCCACACCACGGCCGAGGGACAATGGTGGACAAAGCCAGCCACATGACCAGGTCTGGGAGTGGGGGAGCACCCCAAAGTTACCCAAAGGATACTGCAAGGAGAGGTGAGGCACTGGGGCCACCAACAATGCGCCTGAAACACCTCTCTCCACAGCCCACCCTTTCTACTGAACATGGCCAGGAGGGCTACACACAGACTGCCTGACAACTCAGACTCAACAACCCTGTGAGCCACTTCCTCTGACCCCCTCTGCTCTGTGTCCACACATCTCTGCCTCCCTGCACAGGCGCCCCGCCACGCCTCCTGACCCACCAGCCAAAATTACTCGCCCTGGGGAAGACACGTTTTATTTTTTATCTGCGTCACACCTCTGCCTTTTGGAACTGATCAACTCACACCCTCTTAGAGGACTGAATCCTTCCTGCAGGACTGAATCCTTCCTACAGGACTGAATCCATCCTATAGGACTGAATCCTTCCTGCAGGACTGAATCCATCCTATAGGACTGAATCCTTCCTGCAGGGACTGAATCCATTCTACAAGGACTGAATCCATCCTATAGGACTGAATCCTTCCTACAGGACTGAATCCATCCTATAGGACTGAATCCTTCCTGCAGGGACTGAATCCATTCTACAAGGACTGAATCCACCCTATGGGACTGAATCCCTCCCACAGGTGCTGACACAGCACTGCCTGATGAACCTGACATTGGCCTAACCTGACACGTGGTAACTCACCCTGGCTCCTCCCTCAGCATCTCTGAGGCTTCATTGCTTCTGTTTGCTGTTCTCACTGGTCTGCCATCCACTGCCATCTCTCTGTGGAACATGCTGTGCTCAGCCCTGGCGACCCAGAGATTAATGAGCCTCAGTCCCTGCTCCCAAAGCCCAGGGCTGTCTTGGAGATGCTTGCCTGATTGATTAGTCCTCAAGATCCACTTCTGTTTTCTGTGGAGACAATCCTTTGGAGGAATCATAAACAAATAAGACTCTTTACATAGGAGCAGAATGACAGAGCTCCTGCACTGGAAGAGAGAAGAGCTGAGTGAAAAGAAGCAGGGATGATGGTGGAAATCTGCCCTCTGATCATCAACTTTGGGAAGAGGTGACTTGAGGTTTCTCACCAGAAAGGCTCTTAGAGGCTCAGGCTCTGGGCCATGCCAAGTTCTCTAAAATTAAGGCGCCTTTCTGAGAAAACATCATGAGTCAGAATTAATCAAGGAAAATCAATCCAGCTTCTTCCCTATGCTGTGGCCGTCGGTCCTGCGGCCTTGAAGAAAGCCCTTTGCCCTCCTCCAGCCTGGCAGAGGAAGAAGGGTTTACATCCAAAAAGGTGTAGAGAGCAAACACAGGAACTGTGGTGGGGAGAATAACGCACACCTCATCTGTCTGTGGCTCACTTTTCACCTGTCACAGAGTAGGTGTTCAACAAACAGCCGTGGAGGAAGGAAAGGCCAAGGGGCAGAGGGAAGGAGGAAGGGGAGAAGGGAGAGGGAGAAACCCTGAAAAGCAGACACACCTCGTCTGGGGCAACAGTGGAGGCGCACGCTGTGGACCTTTGTCGTGAATACACGGCTGGCATCTATCTTGCGCTCTGGCGAAGAAACAGAGAGTGTGGAACATGTTTATTTGACACTTGCATCTCAGATGATGTCAACTCCCCACCCTCTTTCAAGACCCCTCTCGCCTCCACGTCCCCCGCCCCGCGTAGAGCTGTCTCCGTTACTCCAGCGAGGACTGAGAAGCCCTGTCCTGAGGGCTTACAAGCGCCGAGCTCAGGGCCCCCACGCTGCACTGTCAGCCACCTGGGTCCTTTGTGCACACGGCTTTATGTAAATCTGTCTTCGCTTCAGCAAAGAAAGGTTCCCAAACCGAGCATTTGCCTCCACCAAACATGCCCGAGTCTGGTAAGCAACCCAGCCTAAGAACCACAGACTGGGGCTGGGGAGCTGGCTCCGATCCTCCTGGTTGTCTCCTCTTTGCAACCACGTGGATGAAGCCTCAGGAGGTGACAGGTCTGCAAGGTTCTTTCCTGAGTAGTCCTTGGGAGCCCAAGGGAGGAGGGTGAAAAGGGTGCAGCACGCACCTCCCCACAAAGGGTGGCCAAGTGCAGGCCACGAGGCTGTCAAGCCAGGCAGAGGGCGGCGATGAGAATCATGAAAAGAGAAGTGTACATACTTATACATTGGCTGTGTGTGTGTGCCAGGCTCACCCTAGACTCTCAAGTCGGCCCTGATTGAAGGATTAGTTTACAGTATTTGATCCATTTCAGAGACTCAAAAGGAAGGGAGACACTTGTGCTTGGGTTCCAGGAGCCACATTCCAGGGATTGAAATTAAGTAGGAAAAATGGCGCCCGGTTAAACTTACTGTAAAACATAACGCAACCGAGCTCTGACAAGTGTGGGCGCGAGCGTACCCAACAGGAGACTCAACCCTTCCTTAGTCCTTTGTGGAGGTGGCACGCTTACTCCGATGGCTCCGCTGGAATCCTCTGGACCTCGTCTCTCCAGCGGCCCTCAGAGAGCAAGGAAAGGGGCACCTGGTTTGAGCCCAGCTCTTTCACCTGCCAGGGAGTGCCTTTGGCCAAGACTCTGAGGTACCCCACTCCTTACTTCGCCCTCGTGTAAAACGAGACACAACAACAAGACACCCAGGATGGATGGAGAGATGCAGTGTCCAACCACAGCACACGCTCAGCCCACGGGAGCAGCTGGGACTCCAGGCAGGGCAGATGGGCAGCCCCTGAGGGAAATCTGGTTTTCCAGCACTGTCAAGGATTCAAACGATTTGATGGATAAGATAGTGATGAGATTGACACAGATTTTCTTGAGTGTCTGGCTCTGGTTTTTATTTTTAACATTAAACACACACATGTCTCTGGAGGAAGGGCTCGCTTTCCTGAAGGCCATGCTTGGGACACTGCATATCAGCATCTCCCGTTGAGCTCGGCACTCGAGGCTCTGGCCTCAGGCCACATGTCGGAATCACCTGAAGAGCTTCACACCAGAGACTCTGAGTCCAGACTCTGGGAGTGGAATGTGGGGCTACGAGTCCCCCGCCCCCAGCCGCATAGACAGGATCCACTCTGTCCTCTTCTTCCACAGCCCCTCAGCCTGCATGGTGCCTTTCCTCGTGTCTCTTCTCTTCTTCAAGGAGATAATTGTAAGAGGGTGATATAGTAGAGAAACACAGGAGCCTAAGAGATTCTTGAAAGGTGCTGGGGACAGCGGGCAGAATCCACCCAACATGGCCCTTCTCCCCAGAACAGTGAGAGCAAGCAGCCTGCTCCCAGCTAAGACCCCGTAAGCTTGATGCTCCCAGGTCAGCCAGGCACAAGTACTCAGAAGAGGCACCCACCCTGCTCAGCATCCCTCAGATGCTAAGATGCTTCCACACCCACCTGGGCATGAGGTCAGCACTTGGCTCCTTAATACGGTAAACACGGCATTAAAATCACTATAAATAAGCAATTCTCTCTAAGAAGCTTTCAGTACATATGAAAACATCCATCTTCTGGAACAGAGATTGCAAAAAGGACCAGATGCCTCCAAAGTAAACATAAATATTCCTCGCATGGGAGGCAGAGGAGGGGCGTGAGGCCTGGAGACTAGAGGAGATAGATAGGTGGATAGACGACGGATGGATGGATAGATAGATAGAAGATAGATAGAAGATAGATAGATGGATGGATGAGTGATAGATGATAGAGATAGATAGATAGATAGATAGATAGATAGACAGATAGATAGATAGAAGATAGATAGATGGATGGATGAGTGATAGATGATAGAGATAGATAGATAGATAGATAGAAGATAGATAGATAGATGGATGGATGAGTGATAGATGATAGAGATAGATAGATACATAGATAGATAGATAGATAGATAGATGAGTGATAGAGGGATGGATGGACGGATGGATGGAAGGATGGATGATACAGATAGATAGATAGATAGATAGGATGGGTGGATGGGTGGATGGATGGGTGAAAGGATGGATAGAAGATAGAGAAAGAAAGATGATGGAAAGATAGATGGATGATGGATGGATAGATACATAGATAGATAGATAGATAGATAGATAGATAGATAGATAGATGGACAAAAAGATAGATGATAGCAGAGGGAGGGGGACCCTGCAGGGGTCAACACTGACAGTGTGCTGTGGACTGAAGTGTGTGACTAATTCAAGCTCTATACCTGAGATCCAAAATCAACATCAAAATTATTCATTCCTGCCAGAAAATGAGAAATTTGCCATAGTCCATTTTTTCACAAAGCCACCTGGTCGAGGTACATGGAAATGTCAGGGAGTCTGAAGGCCTGGAATTCCCCATCTGGCCTTGCCTCAAGAACCCTGCCATCACCATGTGCCCAGATCTCCTCCTTGCACAGAGGCCAATCCGCCATCCCAGACGCAAGATGAGGTCACAAATAGTGACACACCAAGGTAGGACCGGCCCTGATGCCAAGTCCCTTCCGTCTCCAAGGGGCTGTTTGCATGGGCCCACAGTGCAGACTCTGCAGCCTGGCCCCGGCCCCCTGCTCCTGCCCCATCGGCAGCAGCCCCTCCCTGAGGAGACCCTTGGTGATGCACCAGGGGCCTCTGCCTCGGAGAACCCAGTGTCCCCTCCGGGGCACAATCCTGCCCCTGGCTGCTTATGCCACCTCTGTCCTCAGGCCCCAAAGCCAGTATTCTTTTCCCCAAAAGGTCTCAGAGTGTCTCCCCAGGCATCGTCCTCTTCCCAGTCCCACCACGTGGCTAATAGAAACCTCACTCCTCCTCTTTGTACTTACTAAAAGAATCCTAGAGTTAATGAGATCTCTGGGAAGTTCTTACTTTCCTGATCCAGCTGGTTCCCTTCTCTCCCCGTGCTTTCTCCTCCTCCTTCTCTTTTCTTTCTCCTCCTCTTTCTCCTTCTCCTTGCTTTCCTTCATCTTCTTCTCCCTCTTCTGGGGAAAGTGGATGTGAGGCAGGAGGTGGAGCATCCACTTTGTGACCATGAGGCACTCATGAGGCAGAGAGGAGTAGAAAGTTGGGGCTCCAATGTGATGCCGTCACAGAACTGCTGCCCCCACACCCCAGCTGCCCCGACCTGACCGTGTTGGTTGAGACCCTGTGGTCAGGTCTCTGTTACATACACCCAGGCACGATTCCTAACTCATACAGAAAGGGAATTGTTCCAATCTTGGTAGAACACACCCCCACATACAAAAATAACTCATGTCAGGGTTTTAACAAAACTCAGTGAGCATTCTACTTAGTACTTATGACATGCCCAGAACAGAGTGACTTCCGAATGGGGCCTTACACTTTGCTGGTGAGATCAATCTTACATGGAATTTTTAGGGCACAACACAATGGCGTACAAGGCACTTCCGTGAAAATAACTAAAGTGCCGAAAAGTATGGAGACAAAGTGTTGTGAGAAATCTACAAGAAAGTCAGTGGTACGGGCTGGGATCATCCAGAAAGCCCCGTTGGAGAAGGTAAAACTTGTGATGAGACTTATTTTTAACTGGGAAAGGCCAACGTAATTAAAATATAGCAAGTCCCATTAGGAGAGGGCACACCTGTGTTTGACGACTCCATGGGTGCAGTCAACTCAATTTATCCGAAATTCCAACAAACAGAAGCACTAATAAAGACTATTTTCATCTACAGCTGTAGACCTATGCAATGCTAATTGATGTTTATTAAGACATCTTTGGGGAAACAGAAAAACCCCAAAGGACCTTATTATCCAAAGAGTCAATTACTTCCAAATTGTTTGGATGTTAAGAGTAAGTTAGTGCATTGTCGACGCACATTCAGTCTGGCGTTGTGAAATAAACGAAGACGCTATGTGTCTGCTCAGTCGGTTAATTATATTCCCCATAAATTTATCCATACAGAAAATCTGTGACTAGACAGTAATTTGCTTAAATTCAGTCTGCATATTAAATGATCATCTGCTTTTTTCCTCTGTGTTTTTGCTTTATTTCCTTTTCGTTTTTCTTATTTATATTCAGTTACTGCCGCCAGCATCCTAAAAAACAGAAAGCTACTGTAATTAATTTCTAATAAGGAATAATTTGGATACAGATATCATGTAGGAAGTTAATCTTTTTAGCCTAATTCCACAGATTGTCCTCAGGAGCTTAATTCTATAGTCATTAGTCAGGCATTCATGTCAAAGGCAAATTCATTTCCAGCAAAATGGGAAAACATGGATTATTTTAGATCCATGAAAAATAAAAAGACTTTGCTCAAAATAGCTAATCTGTCACAGATTTGTTGTTCAGAGTTTTTCAAAAATGAGATATTACATAAGTATGGTATTATGGGTTGATTAGCTAACATTTGAGCAGCACAACACGAGGCGGCTGCCATTTCTCACACAGTCCCCGTCCACCCGGGCTTGTGATGTTTGGAGAACCGCGTCATCCAGATGTACGGGCCGAGGAGTAGTTACGGCCTATTCCTACCAGCCCAGAGCCCAAAAGGATGATGGATAGTCCAAAGAATGACAAGAGAATGGATATCACTGCCTTTGACAAAAGGCAAATGGATTATTTACACAAATGGAAGACTGAAACAGGCTGGCGGAATCTTCCAGTGCCAAGCTTACGGAGGAAAAGAAGCCCTGAACGCCAGTTTGGCTCACAACCACACGATCCCATAGCAGGCCTCAGGGGGCGCTTCAGTGACTGCGCCCACGCTGTCACAGGGATCAGGGACTCCGATCTCCCGCCCTGGATCACGTTGGAGCTTTCTTCTGCCACTGCCCATTTGGTGTCGGAACCCGTCGGGAACAGCCATGGTGACAACACGCAGCGACAGCAGCCGAGATGTTGGAATCCTGTGGCTTGTTGCTCTGCTTTTGCCGCCTTCTCACCCGAAAGGTTTCAGCTTTGTCTAGTTATTTTTTAGCAGTTCTGAATATCTTGCAGTAATATGCAATATGTCAGTTCAATGTTGTTTATTCATTCATTTTATTCTCATGATATGTTTAGAGCCGAATAGGCTCTAAATATCACTTATTTCAACCTCTTTCTTTTTACATATGAGAAAACTGAGACCCAAATAGGCCAACTGATTTATTCAAAGTCATACAACGAGAAACTATGAAAGCCAAAGCTAGAACCACATCTCCCAAGGCCCATGGTAGTATTTTTTTCCGTTTTACCACTTTATTGGAAATGTATTTTAGAATGAAAAGGAAATGGAGAGTTTGGCTCACTTCTTCAACCGCTTTAGACAAACTTCTCCTGAGTGAAAGTTTCATCTCTGGGATAAGTTATTACACAATTGAAAATCTACTACAAAAGAAACAATGTTCTCTTCCTAAAAAAATTAAACGTGGAATCACCACATGTCCGGCAGTTCCACTTCTGGTGGCAGCAGTGTTCACAACAGCCAAAGGTGAGAGCACCCCAGGGTCTATCGAGGGTGACTGGAGAAAGTGGGGTCCACACAAGCGATGGAATATTAGTCAGCCCTGAAAAGGAACAGAATTCTGACATGTGCTGAAACAAGAAAGCACCTTTTAGTGAGTGAAATAAGCTAGACACAAAAGGACAAACATTGTATCATTCCACCTATACGAGGTACTTAGAGTAATCAAAAATCACAGAGACAGGAAGTGGGATGGTGGGGCCAGGGACAGGAGGCAGGGCCGGGGGGGGGGGGGGGGAGTTACTGTTTAATGGGGACAGAGTTTCAGTTTTATGAGATGAAAAAGTTCTGGGGCCAGCCACATGGGCAAATGGTTAAGTTCACGTGCTCCGCTTTGGCAGCCCAGGGTTTCACTGGTTCAGATCCTGGGCAAGGACATGGCACCGCTCATCAGGCCATGCTGAGGTGGCATCCCACATGCCACAACTAGAAGGACCTGAAACTAAGATATACAACTATGTATGGGCGTGGGGGGGGGGGGGAGTTTGGGGAGATAAAGCAGAAAAAAAAAAAAGAAGATTGACAACAGTTGTTAGCTCAGGCACCCATCTTTAAAAAAAAAAAGGTCAAGATGGCAAATCTCAAGTTATGTGTTTTTTATCACAACTAACAATGTTTAAAAAAAGAAAGAATGTTCCTTAGCTATTACCACCAAATGCAGTCTGAGCTCAATATAACACAAGCTCTAATGCAGGCGGCCGGCCACGCGCCCAGAGAGAGCTCACGGAGCCTCAGCTCAGTGTCCATCTGGGGCTGTGCAGAGACACCCAATGTCACCAGAAGAAATATTTTTGTCTCACTTTCCCAGTTTCCAAATCTGATAAGAAGAGATCAACTCTAAGACTCTTCTCCCGGCTGCGTAATACAGCTGAGACGACCAATTACAGTTTCACGAAGAAGCCCTCTGGACAGATGGCTTCACTATTTTCATTAAGTATATATATTAGACTGTTGGAATCAGTATATGTGACACGACAGACGTTTTCTGTGCTCACTTAGAAGTTTTAGTCATTTGCCGTCTACGTGGTGTCGGAATCAGGGCCCCTTGTGAGTGTTATTCTGTTCAGTTGAGCAGTTTATTCATATTTTGTCATTTCTTAGTTATTTCTGAGTAGGCTTCAAGGATAATATATATAAAGCAAATTGTAAAGAACTAACAAGTGCCTTTCCCGAGAACCGATTTCAGCTGGGATGAACCACTGAGTTACCACCAAGGCAATCTCACTGTCTTCTAATTTCAGTTGTAGTTCCACTTGAGGGTTTCTCAGCCCGTTTCCTGTGAGCGTCAGATCTATTCCTTCTTTTCCAGTCTCTGTGCAGCCACCAGACTTCACCTGGTTGTGCTCACGGTGTCCTGACCAGCTAAGCCGTCCCCTGTTCCCCACGGCCCCTTCTCCCCCTATCCCCACCTAACCTCTCCCCCTATGATTGGCTCTCACTCTTCCACAGGCTTCTTAGGAGCCTCCGAAGTCCCTGCGACTGGTGAGGTGGAGCCCAAGCTCCCATCCTGGTTCCCAGTCACGGGATATTTGGCCGCACCCAAGCCCCTGACCTCCCCGACCCCGAGCACCCCCACTGCGGTCCCGCCAGGCTCCTTCCATCTCACACTCGAGGGCGTCCAGCCTCGGAGGAGCTGCTGTGTCCCCTCCAGATCTGCTCCCAGCCTCCGGACTCCGCCCAGTTGATGTGCTCCCACGTATCTGCCCAAGAGGAAGGAAGATAAACGTCCACACAGAGACTTGTACACAAATGTCCACGGCATCAGTATTCGTGACAACCCCAAACCGGAAACAACCCAAGCGCCCGTGGACACACAGAGAGGTAAGAGGCGGCTCATCCATGCCTCAGATCACCAGCCGGCAGTAAGAAAGGAATAAACAGCTGCACGGCCCTGCCCTTGAAGGCCAAACAAAATGAGCCCACCTCTGCCTCCCTGAGGGTCCCTCCTGCCCCCCTCCATTCCCTCAGTGGAAACTTGTGAATCCCTCACCGCTCAGCCGCTCTCCAGTGGGCGAGCACGGCCATCATGTTGCTCAAATTACGACGCTCACGTGGAGCGTGGCGTCCCCTGTGGCCTGAGCACTCAGGGCAAAGAGCGCGCATGACCGCTGGGGACCAGCGCCCCAGCCTGAGAGCAAATTCGCTTTGTAGAAGGGTCAGCCCACGGTCGGGCCGTTGATCTCCGTCACCTAAAACGCTCACTTCTTTCTCACCGTTGCTATTTAGCTACAGGACCAGGAGAGTTGGAATTGTTTGAATTCCAAAGTTTCAACTTTTCAAAGCTTTGCACGCATCCCCTTCACGCACCACCTTGGCAGATGTATTCTAGTTCCAGCCCAGTGAGCTCCCATTTTTCCCTGTGTGACCGCATCCTGAATCTACCCTCTCCAGCTATCTCCATGTTACTCTAGGTTCAGACGTGGGCTTGCCATACTTTACCCGGCTCCTGACGCTCATCCGTTATAACAGGGTTTGGTACAAGTAACAGAAGCATGAATTGCTATTTCTCCCACAAGAAGAAGCCTGGGGACAGGTGAGGCTGAGAAACAAGGCTGTCAGGGACCACTCTTTCCATCCCTCTGTGCCCCCGTCTCCCATGGGGTGCCTTATTGTCACAGACCATGGCTGGGCACACCCCTGTTCCCTGGAAAGCAGAACCGTGCATAAAGGTGGGGTCTCTCCAGGGTGGCTCTGCCTTCTCTCCTAGCAAGAGGCATCCACCTGCAGCGGTTCTGCCTGTATGCTGCGTGTAGAGCTGAAAGGCAGCCAGAAAGTCAAGAGTTTAGCAAAGCACACCGTTCCCCAAGAAGAGCAGGATTCTATGCAGAGGAGAAGGTGGAATGGACAGTGTGTTCTCTGCCAGCAGCATCTGTCACATCACAGGAGGAGAAAAGTCAGAGAGAAGAGAGCGCTGGGGCCCCCGTGGCACTCACACCCCCCTGTGCACCAGTTTGCTGGGGAGGCCCCACAAAGCACCCAGACGGGCGGCTTAGACAACAGAAATGTGTTCTCTCTCCGCTCCTGGAGGCTGGAGGGCTGAGATCAAGGTGTGGGCAGGACTGGTTCCTCCTGAGGCTTCTCTCCTTGGCTTACAGACGCCCATCTTCTCCCTGTGTCCTCACATGGTCGTCCCTCTGTGCGTGAGTGTGTGTCCTTATCACCTCTTCTTATCAGGACACCAGTCAGACTGGATCAGGGCCCACCCTAACAACCTCACTTTTGCTTAATCACATCTTTAAAGGCCCCATCTCCAAATACAGTCACATCTGAGATACTGAGGGCAGGACTTCAGCCTACGAATTTTAGGGGGACACAACTCAGCCCCTAACAACTGATGATGGCCATTGGTCAGTCTTCAGATCGCCAGCCTTATCAATGCACTGACCCGGGCATTCTACAAACCACATTTATCTATTTTGTCTGTAAATATATCTATGTGTTTGCATTTGTTTTTTAAAAGAACAATCTAGACGCAGTATGTCCACAGCCTTACCCTGATTCAGAAATCCTTTTATAAAAATCATAACGCAGGTAGAATAATCAGATGATAACTCTTATACTTGTGATCGAAATCTGGCACAACCAAAGCCAAGTTTAACCGATACAATGTGAAGTGGAAAAGTACTAAGTGCCCAGAAACACTGGCTTAATTTTCTACTAAATATAGGCACAGAGATGATTATGGCCAGGCCCTTGCCAGGTACAAATGGCCCCAGCTTTTACGATAAAACGCATTCCTGTAAATTACATCAGACAGGTTGCTATAAGCCTGTGCTTCTGCATTCAGATTCCAGACTATGATTGGCATCATTAATGGGTAAAAATTGAGAGAAATAAAGAGTATTTCTCATATAAAATTAAAAGAAAAAAAGAAAGAGCAGAGCTGCCAAAGGCTGAGAAGCACGAGCAGGGACTTCAGGGTTCGGGAAACGCTCGGGCCTTGACTTCCTCGCCTGCTCGTGTTGCCTGCCACCGAGTCCCTCTCCAGGGGACTGACCCCTCCCCCTCGGGCCGCCGTCCCCCGTAACCCATAACTGCAGGATGTGGAGAGCCCTGGGGCTGGGACAAGCTCCTGCCTCCTTCCACCTGCACAGTGACTGGCATTTCGCTCTCGTCATTGGCCTTCTCCTTGGAGAGACTCAGCTCTGAATGTCCCTCCCTGACCGCTTCCACGGTCTTGCAGAGAACCACGCCCCCTCAGCCTCCTCACATGGCTTGAAGCCCTTGCAGTGGCTGGTGGGCAGGCAGCGTGAGAGAGACGGTGGTGTCTAGAGACCCCCGAAGCCCCTCGCGGGGTCAGGGCACATCCTGACCCCTCTCAGAGCCACGAAGCTTTCCGAGGAGCCCTGGGGTGGGTGGTGGCCGCATCCGCAGGAGTGCTGAGCCGGCACCCACGTGGCCTCGAGGGCCAGGATGGCAGTGACCTTCGCTGTTTGTAAACCACAGGTCTGTCCTGAGCTTCCCAGCCACACAGCCCCCAGGGCCTGCTCAGTGTCACCAGAGAAACAGGCAGAAGTGTGCACTGCCCCCACCAGACGCTTCGCTCCAGTGGCCTCGTGGCCTTGGAGTCATGCACTGCAATTCAAAACCACGAAGCCCCTTAGTTTTGATTTGGTCTGAGAAGATGGGGTTTTTTCCTGAGCCCTTATTCAATTAAAAAAATCTTTTCATGACTTAAAATGTGAACATTCTTTACTATTCACAGAACTGTACCTTGAGTTTTGTGTGTGTTTTAGTGTCTGGGAAACACCAAGCACTGTTATACTCCTCATACGTTCATGTCTGCTCCTCATAGATTAGTAATGTCAGCTTTAGAATCCTGGTTTCTACTGAAAACTACCTCACTTTAGCTTGGAATATCTTGGGGTTTTAAAAAATTTTTAATTATGGTAAAATGCACGAAACACAAAATTTACCCTCTTAACCATCGTCAAGTGTGCTGTTCAGTCCATTCAGGTTGTGCTGTGCATCTCCCAAGCTTTTCATCTTGCAAAACCGAAACTCTGTCCCCATTAAACCCACCTCCCCACTCCCTCCGCCCCGGCCCCGCTCCCCCCACCCCACTCTCTGTCTCTGTGGGTTTGACCACTCCAGATTTTTCACGTGGGTGGGAGCACAGTATCTGTCTTTCTGTGACTGGATTATTACACTTAGCATAAGATCTATCTGTGTCATAGCATGGGTCAGGATTCCTTCTTTTTAAAGGCTGAATAATATTCCCTTGTATGGATGGACCACATTTGGTTCATCCATTCATCTGTCCATGGACACAGGTTGCTTCCATGTCTCGGCCATTGTAAGTAACTCTGCTGTGAACATGGGTGTACAAATACCTCTTTGAGGCCCTGCTTTCGATTCTTTTGGATATTGGAATTCATAGTCCCAGTGCCTAGAGATGGACTTGCTGGATCATTAGATAATCCTATTTTTAATTTTTTGAGGAGCTGCCATACTGTTTTCCATTGTGGCTGCACCATTTTACACTCCCACCAATAGTGCCCAAGGGTTCCCCTTTTCTCCACATCCCCACCAACACTTGTTACCTGTCATCTTTTTGATAACGGCCGTCCTAACAGGTGTGAAGTGACATCATCTCATCTTGGTTTTGCTTAGCATTTCTCTAATGATTAGTGATGTGGAGCATCTTTTCATGCGCCTGTTGGCCATCTGTGTATCTTCTTTGGAGAAATGTCTATTCAAGTCCTTTGCCCACATTTTAATCAGGTTATTTTGGGGAGGGTTTGTTGTTGAACTGTAAAGTTTCTTATAAATTCTGGCTATCAGTCCCTTATCAGATAGATGATTTGGGACAGCTGGGTGAAAGGTGAGCCTCGTGCAAGGGCGACTCTTTCATCCAGGCTTTATGTACATGATACAGACAACTTACAGGAAGCTTTCCCCCGTGTTTATTCTAGGAATTTTCTAGTTCTAGGTCTTGTGTTTGGATCTTTAGTCCATTTTGAGTTAATTTTTGTATATCGTGTAAGGTAAGGGTCCAGATTCATTCTTGTGCATGTGGATACCCAGTTTTCCCAGCACCGATTGTTGAAGAGACTGTCCTTTCCCCAGGAGCGTTCTTGGTCCCCTTGTGGAAGGTCATTTGACCACATACATGAGGGTTTATTTCTGGACTCTCTGCTCTGTTCCGTTGATCTAAATGTGCGTCTTAATGGCAGTATCACTCTGCTTTGTAAATTTGTAATATGTTTTGAATCAAGAAATGTGAGTCTGCCAACTTTGTTCTTTTTCAAGATTGTTTTGGCTATTTGGGGTCCCTTGAGATTCCATGTGACTTTTAGGATGATTGTTTTTATTTCTGCAGGAAAATGCCATTGGGTTCGGTAGGATTACATTGAATCTGCAGACCGCTCTGGATGGTATTGACATCTTCACAATTTTAAAGCTTCCAATCCTGAACACAGGTGTCTTTCCATTTACTTGTGTCTTTAGCTTCTTTCAGCAATGCTTTGTAGTCTTCAGGGCCCAAGTCTTTTACCTTCTTGGTTAGATTTATTCCCAAAAAGATTATTTTCTAAAAAACAAAATTATGTGCTCACTTCAGCAGCACATATACTAAAATTAGAATGACACAGAGAAGACCGGCATGGCCCTGCTCCAGGAGGACACGCAAATCAGGGCAGCAGCCCCATTTTGCTGTCCTTTTCTGATGTTTACAGGTGGGGAAACCGAGGCTCTGATAAGCAAAGTGACTTACTCAACCGAAGGCCTTTCAGCTTTAACTCCCACCACCAACTCCTCCAAAAAAAAGACCACATCTGAGCAGGAGGGTCTTTCCTCCATCTTCTCCTTCCCTCAGTCAACGCAAAGTCTAACTGCTCAGTGGTCTGCAATTGTTCCTCTTTAAGAAACCGTATTTGCGAGTCATAATGGCCACAATAATCTCATGATGGTCAGCTCAATTTGAAGAGGGCCCACTGAGATCCCAAGGCCGGGGCCCCTTGGGACCCAACAAACTTCCACTCTGAAGATTGGCATGCGGTAACCAGCACCCACGGATGAACTAGAAACAAAGGATCGTATTTCCCTGGAGTTTTTGAGTGTGGATAATGCAGTTGAACTGAACACCGAGACTGTTAATTGCAGGAAAACGGGCACATACCCGTTGGGGTTGGATAACTCCAACCCATCGTGACACCTGTCCTGGGAGCGAAATAGGAGCAATTATGTTTCGAGTAAGTCAGCTCGGAGGCATGCCTAACCCCCCATGCGGCCAGCTTGTGCACCAGGCATGGAGTGGCTCTGAAACGTCGCCGGCCTCTCTCTCAAGGAGCAAGTGCAAGTCTGTGTAGCTGGATTTGGGTCGGAGCTCCCGGCTGCAGCTCAGAATATCAAAGGAAGTCAGCGCCCAGACGGACACAGCTGTGTGAGTGACAGCATCCGGATATGGAAAGTTGCGCCCCACAGCCAGGGCGGAGCCTGCATGAAAGAGCCACCCGTCCACATCCACGAGGCTCTCCTTTCAAGCAGCCAGCCCTGATGCTCCAGCTCTCACCTGCGCAGCTCGCGGCTCGGTGGCCCTGCGGCTCCTGCTCTCTCCACCCTGGCGTGTGCGCAAAGGGAGAGGCGGAAGGGAGACAGGCCTCGGGGCTGGGGTTGGGGGAGGAGCCTTTTAAACTGCTCCTCCTCGGCGTGTATCAAGCAATGTTCTGGCAGTGACAAGAAGCCGTCCCCCTGAGCAGCTCGTGAGCCAACACAGGGTACCCAGGGCAGTGTGTTGCCCCCACGCCCTCTGTGGTCCTTGAGCTGAATGCGAGAGGAGGAGGCCAACATCCCCCAGCCTCCCAGCCCACACGAGTCTGCTCTCCCCTGAGGCAGCCGCCCGCAGCAAGGACGGGGAGCCCTGCCCTGCCCACTCCCCCAATGCCGATGCTCCACCACGGGGAGCCACTGTCTCGGTTAAAACAAATCACCTCTGAGGTCTCCTGCCCCCTCCGCAGATGGAGTGACTCTCAGAGGAGGTACACTTCCTCACCTGGAGACAATTCCTCACCAGGAGACAATTCCTCACCTGGAG